>NW_008705469.1:542255-542455 GCF_000326865.2 Helobdella robusta | reverse complement strand
ATGCAAAACCCTAGGAGTTATAAGCAAAATTAAAAATAAATTAAATAAACCTACTCTAATTGACCTGTATTATTCGTTAATCTTTCCTCATCTCATCTACTGCAACGTAATTTGGGGAAACAGTCCTGACATTCATCTAAAACAGTTAACAAAATGCCAAAACCGATTCATCAGAATATTTAAAAATCTTCATCCTCATT
>NW_008705469.1:540897-542002 GCF_000326865.2 Helobdella robusta | reverse complement strand
TACGAAAAGTTCTGTTTTTCAAGGATAATAATGTATATGTATATATATGTATATAAGTGTGTACATATTTCATTAACATTGATACATTTTCTCCTATTGACAATTTTATTTTATCATTGAGAAGCAATTTTGAACTGCACGGTGGCCGAGCCCACAAGAATTAATTTTCTTTTTTTGGTCTCCGAATCATTCATGCTTTTGTTTTGTTTGATTGAATAAAAGTGATTTGATTGATTTGATTTGATACATTGATGTTTGACGGTTCAGTGTCACTCATCATGTTTTGGTTTTAACATACATACATACATACATACATACAATATACAATACAATACAATATATTTTATTTGACCTCAAAAAAAAACATAAAATTAAGATACAGGATGACTGTGAGGAGTCCGCATGTGACTCATCGAGCACAGCCACCTTTACAAGAAATTTCTAATTAATAATATCAATCATGAGACGAGATGAGTTAGTATGTTTGATGTGTCAATGATTACAAGTATGTATGAATAAATGTGAATGAGTGTGAAAGAATGTGAAAGAGTATGAATGAGTGTGAATGATGAAAACATTAGATGATTATACTGAAGCGTTCAGTAAAATATTTTTCAGTTTTTTTCTAAATGTTGCCTTCACTTTTGTATATAAAACAGAATTTAAATCAAAATTAATTATCAAATTATTCCATATCCGTGGTCCGTTGCATAAAATATGAAAAAATAAAATGTTTGTTTTCGATTTATTGCAACGAATTATGTTTCTGTGCCTATTTGTCAAAACAAAGTTATAATAATCACAAAAAACTTTGGGTAGCAGTCCTGCGTAATGTTTGAAAACAAAAGTAGCACAGTGATACATGTGAAGATTTCTGAAGTTTAAGTTGCTTGTTGAGAGAAATAAAATGTTTGTTGACGCATTGTATTTTGAGCAGGTGATGATTCTCATTCCTTTTTTCATGAGCATTTGCAACGGTTGTGTTAACGAGGGATAAGTTGATGCCCAGATGATGTTACAGTAGACGAGGTGAGGAAGGCATATTGAATTGTACAATAAATTTAGAGAGCGTCTTGGTAGAAAGAATTTGATTCTGTTGATGGCG
>NW_008705469.1:534522-538919 GCF_000326865.2 Helobdella robusta | reverse complement strand
TCGTTCATTCATTCGTTCGTTTGTTCGTTCGTTCATTCGATCATTCATTCATTTATTCATTCGATAATTTATTAGCATCTGCTGAATTTCTGTTCCTCTAATTACTTTCGTCTTTCCATTTTTTTATTGTATTTTTTTATCAATGTTTATGTATCACAGTTAGATAAGCCTCTCTCTCTCTCTCTCTCTCTCTCTCTCTCTCTCTCTCTCTTTAGAACATTTTTTTCTTTCTCTCTCACAACTTCTTCTTCTTTTTTCCTCTTTCTCTCAATTTCTTTTTTCGTCGTACTTTTTTTATTATTCATTTGAATAAGAGTTAATAAAATCTTTTATCTAGTGCATATTTTACAAATTTCAAATTCTTTCATGTACTCATCACTCATACATCCATCCATCCATCCATCCATCCACCCATCCATCCACCCATCCATCCACCCATCCATCCACCCACCCATCCATTCACCCATCCATCCATCCACCCATCCATCCACCCATCCATCCACCCATCCATCCACCCACCCATCCATCCACCCATCCATCCGTCTATCCATTCAGTCATTCTTTCATTCGTTCATCTGGTTCATTCCCTCATTCCAAACAGTTTCCACTCCACAGCAGTTTTGGGGTGGAGTTCCGACCAATTGTCGACAACGACCTGATGTTCGAGCACCCCAGGGAGGCCATCATTGCCGGGAGGTACCATAAGGTCCCCTTCTACACTGGAGTTGTTGAGAATGAATTCAGTTAGTGTGGGATTTTTTATGTTTGTTCAGTGAATATGTTTCTTATTTAGGTAAGGTTTTTTTCTCTTTTTCCTTCTCTCTCTCTCTCTCTCTCCCTTTTTCTCACTCTCTCTCTTTCTTTCTTCCTTTTACTTTCTCTCTTTCTTTCTCTCTTTTACTTTCTCTCTTCTATGTAACGTTCTATATTTTTGGGGATTAAATTTTATTTTATTTATTTTAATCAAAAATAGATTATCTATGAAAAGTTGTAAATATTAAATCATTGGCCAATCATATTTTCAATGTTTAATAATCCATCCAATCGGCATTAACTGATAAATCCCAAACAAAAGCCCAACTAATCAACATCCGTCATTAAGTTTTTAAGCCAACCATCAAACCATCTCAACCAATCACATTCAACCATCAAACTATCTCAACCAATCACATTCAACCATCAAACTATCTCAACCAATCATATTCAACCATCAAACTATCTTCAACCAATCACATTCAACCATCAAAAACGCCTCAACCAACGACAGCTTATTTTATAAACGACATGTCAAGAGCCGACCATATAGACAACCTTCACCTCAATATCGAATTGTTTCTCAATCATTCTTTCAACTGCAAATCCAACAAAAGACACTCAATAGTTAAGATCGTCAAATATAATTACATCGATTGGGTTGAAACTGAAAAAGTCAGCGCTAGACAAAGTTCTGGAGATTTATCCGTTCAGTATGATTATGGCGGGGTTAGTTTTTTTCAAGTTCTTTTCTTATTTTGATGACGAAACTTCGTTTTATAATTTACTTAAAAATCGTGATAAATATTGATATTGAATAAAAAAAAACAACACACCAGCCATCCAACCAACCAACCAACTAACTATCCAACCAATCAACCATCTAACCAACCATCCAACCAACCAACCAACCAACCATCCAACCAACCATCCAACAGTTAATAAACGACATTCAAATGATATCACCAACTCTCCTGATCGCCGACCTAATGAGCCAGACCAACAAGTATGTCTATTATTGGTTCTTCAGGCATCCAAACAGCTGTCACATGTTCGAGTTGAACTACTTATTCGGCGTACCCTTCGGAAATGAGCCGGTCGACGAGTACCGAGAGAATAAAAACTGGAACGAGAGTACAATTGAAGATAGGATGCTGTCTGAAAAGATTATTAAACTATGGGTGTCCATTGCCGGGACTAGGTGAGTTTGATCAATCAATCATTCATTCGTTCGCTCGTTCGTTCGTTCGTTCTTTCATTCATTTAATCGATTAATCGTTTAATAATTTTTGATTAATTAATAAAACACACTTAACAAAATTTCAAAATTTAAACCTTCAAATTCTAAAAAAAAAAAATTTCTTCGGCCGGTTGACTAGTTTGTTGTTCATCGATCCATCGACCAATCGACCTTTCAACTAAAAAATCCATCGTCTGATCAATCCTTCAATTATATTTTTTTCAAAATTGATCCATCAACTAACTAACCAATTGATGCGTTCTTCCGAACAAACAGCAAACCAGGTCCAATTGACGGCCTAATCTGGCCTGAGTACAACACAAGTACCCAGCACTACATTACAATCTCCGCTGAGCCAACATCGATAAACCAACACTTCCAACTAAAAACCAACAACTTTTGGAACGTCTACCTACCGGAGATGTTCCAAGACATCTGTGAGAATTCACTTTACGAAGGAGTTAGCAACCGGACTAGTTCATTTTTCGATTTCTCCATCGCGAATCCACAGAACACTGTCGAGGATAACTGCAAAAATGGTAGGAGTGATGGCGGATGTGACGGAAGAAGTGGTAATGGTAGGTCTGCTCTGGTGTTATGTTACGTAGCTCTTCCGTGTTTGGTTCTTCTATCTATCATATTAGCGTTTGTAGTTCTCAAGTTCAAGAGGAAAAACGCTAAGTTGATACGTACAATCAAACACTTTCCTACCAGCAGAGCTGTATGAATGAAAATTGTGGGTTGTTTATTTGGTTGGTTGGTTGGTTTGCTGATTGGATGATTGGCCTATTTTTTGATTGGTTGGTTGGCTTTTTGATTGGTTGATTGGTTGGTTGAATGATTAATTGGTTGGTTCAATGGCTGGTTGATTAGTCGGTTAGATATATCACTGAATCGTGTTTATTGGCTGGTTTACTGTCTAGTTAATTGTATGATAGATCGAATGAATGAATGAATGAATGAATGATAGATCGAATGAATGAATGAATGAACGAACAAATGAATGAATAGTTAAATGATTAGATTCGTCAAAAGCATTCTGAGACAAGACTGATAGTTTGACAAAGGGAATAATTACATTGAGGTAGATGCTGTTTAAACGGTCGGTATCTACTTGTTAATTTTACTACCTTTTTTAACATGATTCGATACATAGAATAGTGTGTGTGTGTGTGTGTGTGTGTATGTGTCTGTCTGTGTGTCCGTGTGTATATATATATATAATAATAATTTTAATAATTATAATTTAAAATTATGAATAACATTATGTGAAATTGTAAGCAGCATTTTATTTCACTGTGGTGATGATAGTTTATAAAAATCATTTTCACATCTAGCTGCTTAGGCTCTCTCTCTTTCTCTCTCTCTTTTTCCCTCACTATACATAAACAATTATTTGATGCTATAATTTTTATCTTTGTTATTATTTGTATTATCAACAACCTCTTTTTTTTTATTACCAATGGTGTCATATTTTTTAATATGTATGTCTCATACCAGGACCGAATAGTTATAATTATACTAAATATAATTAGAGTAATAATAAATAATAATAATAATAATAACATAATTATTATTATTATTGTTAACAATAAAAATATTACATTTTTTATTCTAGTTAAATTCATTAAAAAGTTTCATTTGTTGTTCTCAAATGATTGGAAGGTGATAATAAGATTGAGAGCAAATTTTCATAGTTTAAGTCGTTGTCATCATCATCGTCGTCATCATCATCATCGTCATCATCATCATCGTCGTCACAATTATTTTTATATTACCAAATTCCCAGACATTTTGAAACACATGTACTAAGGGTGACGTAGAAGAAGTTTTATAATTTTTTTTCTAGAGAAAATAATTTTCTTTCGTCAAAACGATCATCATCATCACTCTCATCATGATCATCAGCAGCAGCAGCATCTTTATCATCATCATCTTCTTCAACATCATCACCATCAGCGTTACCATCAACATCACCATCACAATCATCTTAATGGCCGATGTCTTAATCACCAATTTTAGAGTCACCTTTATCATCATCATCATCACCAGAACCATCACCATCATCATCATCACCACCATCATTGTTTCGGGCCATCTTCCATCCTCCTCCTCCTCCTTCTTATTACCCCATCACCATCTTCAACAATCAAATCGCTCTCAGATATCGAATTCGTTTTCACCAATTTATCGCCAGCCGTGGTTGCTGCTGTAGAAGCTGCCTCAGTGGCTGCTGCGTCTGTTTGAGCGGCTGAGTCTGTCGTTTCGACGATTTCAAAGTTCGTTCCGATTGGTATTGCTACTGAGGCCTCAGATCCTGATGATGATGATGATGACGATGATGATGGTGATGACGATGATGGTGATGATGACGATGATGGGTGAGAGAGATAGCGATGAAGAA
>NW_008705469.1:518851-534472 GCF_000326865.2 Helobdella robusta | reverse complement strand
TCATCATCATCGTCGTCACATCATCATCGTCATCATCATCATCGTCAACATCATCATCAAAACAACCTTCTTTCAACTCCTCCTTCCCCTCAACGCTAACAGCCATCCATCTAGAAGATGACGATGACGTTGATGATGGCGTATTTCCGGTTTGGGATTTTTTCCCGCGCAATTTGACGAAACACTTTGAGCCAGCTGCTTTTGAACCATCGTGCAGAAGATAGCCCAGATCCACCACTCCTGTTGTTATTATTATTATTATTATTTATATTATTATTGTCATTAATATTAACGTCATCATCTTCGTCATCATCATCATCATCGTCGTCATCATTATCACAACCTGTCTGAAAGTCCACGAGTTTGGAGATATTTGCTGGAAGTTGCTTGTGGTCGATCTGGTTCATGAGGTTCAGCTTGTCTTCAACGTCTTTCTTCAGTAGGAGCAGTTCAATTTCCTTCCCCAGCAAGATGACCTCACTAATGTTACACGTGTTCCGTATGTTCTCTACCTTCAGTGAAAGAGTGAAGGAGTGAATGAATGAATGAATAAACGAACGAACGAACGAACGAATGAATGAATGAACGAACGAACGAATGAATGAATGAATGAACGAACGAACGAATGAACGAATGAATGAATGAATGGACACCAACTTGATGAACCAATTCTTTCTTTGAGTCGATACATTCAAAGCATTCCTGTCCGTATATCTGGTGCAATTCTTCTAATAACTGTTTTTCCTGATCAACCAATCATTCATTCATTTAAATAATTATTCAATCAATCAATTAATCATTCATTCAATTAATTATTCAATCAATCAATCAATTAATCAATAATTATTTGTTTATTCCTTCCTCCATTCATTCATTCAGTCAGTCAGTCAGTCTCTCAACCAAACAGCCAGTCAACCAACTTTGTTCCTTATTTCCTGTATATATTCAATTGATTTATCTCTAATCTTTTGTTCCACCTGCTTGATTGTTGACTCACATCTGGCCAATAGAGTATAAGTTGGAGTTAATCGTTCAACCAAATTACTAATCAATCAATCAATCAACCAACCACTCAACCAACCATCCAACCAACCAACCATCCAACTAACCAACCAACCAACCAGCAAACCAACCAGCCAACCAACCAGCAAACCAACCAACCAACCAACCAGCAAACCAACCAACCATCCAACCCTCTAACCAATCAGCCAACCAATCAACCAACCAACCAACCATCCAACCAACCAACCACTCAACCAACCAGCAAACCAACCAACCAGCAAACCAACCAACCAGCAAACCAACCAACCAACCAACAACTCAACCAACAAACTTATTAATGGCCTCCAAACTGGTTTCGAAAATGGTAATTTTCTGTTTGCAGTGCGCCAATAGGCTCTCAATGTTGGCCTTATACTTGACGGCGACGTCTTGGAACTGACTGATGGCATGATCCCTATGTTCGTTGAATGTGCATAGGATACAAACACAAGATTCGCACGGCTCACAGTAAAATCTTATCACTTCGTCCTTATGATGTTATGATTAATTACGGTTATTATTTATAATTGTGTTTAATTACGATTAATTATAATAATCAAGTTAGTTATGGTTGAAATTAATTGTGATTAATTGTAATAATTAAGTTAGTTATGGTTGAAATTGTGATTAATGGTAATAATTAAGTTAATTATAGTTGACATTGTGATTAATTGTAATAATTAATTTAGTTATAGATGAAATTATGATTAATTATAGATGATAACGACAACAACAACAACACATATACATAGCACATATTATGACTGAATGTGATCAACACAGCGTCACACACACACACACACACACACACACACACACACACACACACACACACACATACACATACACACGCACACATACACACGCACACATACACACGCACACACACGCACGCATGCGATAGACGGGGGGATTTCTTAGCATTCAAACCCGGTCACTTCAACATCAGTGCCAGGCTCCTTAACCATTACACCAGCGCCGTCATATCCCATTTACCTGGTGGTCCTTGCATCCAATTTCTTTCTCAATTTCCACATCAAATAATGAATGGTTGCTGGTTACCTATTAGGATAGAGAGATGAGTTAATATATGAATGGATGAATGAATGAATGGATAAATGAATGGATAAATAAATGGATGAATGAATGGATGAATGAATGGATGAATGAATGAATGGATGAATGGATGGATGAATGACTGGATCAACAATTAATGGATCAATGGATAAATGATATAGCAATACAAACACGAAATGGTTGGTAGATAAATCTTCAGCGAATGCATTTTTCAATTTGAAAATATGGCTAGAAAACAACCAACCAATATTAACGTAATTAACATAATAATTAATGCCACAATAATAATTAATAACAATTATTAATAATTAATTATAATTATTAGAAATCCAAAACATCGGCAAACCTTCGTATTTTTATGCAGTGCCACACAGCCAGCGCATAGCAACTTCGAACAATCCAGACACTTGCTAGTAGCGTCCTTTTCAGTTTTCGTCACTAACTTGCAAATATCACAGAATGGATTGGCCGAGGGTTTCTGCCTACCCACTACTTCCGTCAAACTGGACACCAAAAAATTGTCAGGGAGCTTTTTGACACCCCCTACAGGCAGTTGGGTTCGTTTTCGGCAAAGTGGGCAAGTAAATTCTCTATAGTCGCTGTATTTTTTGTAGGCCGGCTCTGAATTAACGTGCGTCTCGATGCATGTCTCGCAAAATGTATGCAGACAGTCTAGACATTTCGGGTTTTTGTAGCCGTCTAGACAGATTTTACAGACAAGAAACTCGTCGTAGATTTCTTGGGCTAATTTGTTTGACGAGGAACCTGATGAGGCCGCTGTTGTGGTGCCGTTTGAAGCAGTGGCAGGTGTGGTTGTAGCCGGTGGCGCAGTTTGAACGACTTCCGACATGATTTAGTGTTGCTTGACGAAGATCCCGGGTTCAATTCTCCTGTAACTCTTTTTGATTTTGTGCTAAAACGTTCCGAAAATTGTTCAACTGAAAATTTCCTATTGTTATGAAGATAGACAGTTGTTTGAAAACTATTCAAGTAATATTAACTCGAGAATATATCAAAAGATCTTTCAAAATTATCCACAAATGGCCGGTTTAGTAATGAATAGAGCGTATAAGCAACGAAAACACTGATAAAAAATGTGAAATAATCTTAAACAAAGTAGGCAAAACTTAATTCCCTAAACTGGAGAGCACGCAATGAAAATGAGAAGCCAGAACACGCAGAACACATGCACGTGTGTGAGTCTAAGTGTTTGTATGGATAGATGGATGTACAATGAGTGTGCACTGCACGTAGAAGCAACAAATTTTATACATTCTCAATGAGTGAGCTTCATATCACCGTCATCATCATCATCTTTATCATTTTCTTCATTTCAATAATCATAACTATCGCCATTATTATCATTATCACCATCTCGATCACCATCATCTTCGTCGTCATCTTCCTTCTCTCAACCCTTTATAAAGTTCACTGCAGCTTAAAATAGCGAATGTTGTTTTGCAATAATGAGTGAAAGAATGTACGACTTTGTGTAAAAACGTTTACACACACACACAACCACAAACACACATACACACACAAATGCGCATCCACATACACACATATATACACATACAAACACATATATTGATAGAATTTTGTAAGCAGGCATTTTCAATATGCGCATTTTGTGTATTCATTCATTCATTCCTTCATTCTTTTATGCTCTCTCACACACACACATACACACGCACACACACGTACAAACACACACAAATACACATATAAACTCACACAAACTTTTTTCAAATAGCAAGCAATGCTACGCTGTTTAGTTGCTTTTGTTGTTGTTGTTGAAGTCAAAATGATATATTTAGGTTATGTATTTGTATATATATATATAATTTTTTTTTTATTATATATATATATAATATATAAATTATATATGTTTGAAGGAGACCATTATAGACAATACTGTATATATATATATATATATGTGTGTGTGTGTGTGTGTCTGCGTATGTATGTGTTTTCAAGTTTGATTTTAAAAATCTTGCCAAAAAATTTTAAAATGTGTTTTTTTTATATAAATCTTTATCTTGATAATTGCTATTTTTTTAGTTTTTCGGAATCATCTAGGTCACACACACACAAACTCACACACACAGAGATACACACACACACAAATACACACACACACGAATACACACAGATTCGCACGGATACACACACAGAT
Source organism: Helobdella robusta (assembly GCF_000326865.2). NCBI lineage: Eukaryota > Metazoa > Annelida > Clitellata > Rhynchobdellida > Glossiphoniidae > Helobdella > Helobdella robusta. Next base: position 530,178 of record NW_008705469.1, on the reverse strand, counting down.
AAAAGCATATACAATTTTTCGTTCGGTAATTCGACAGATCTATTTATTCTACGATTTATTTTAATTTTGCCGGATTAATCAAAACTACATAGAATAATATAACTAACAAAAATGAATTATAATTAATATTATTATGTTATAATTATCGTTATTATTTTATTATTATTTTTATAAATAATTTTATTTTCGCCCGCATAAAACAACTCACGCATTTTAATTATTGTATTATATTGAGATATATTTTTAAAGTAGAAAAAAAAACATTAATAACAAAATAATAATTATGATAATAATAAATAATAATAATAAATGACAATAATAATAAATAACAATATTATTGTATAGTTTATTTAACCTTGTAATAGCATCTCATTTGTCAAAACCTTCCTTCAAAAACAACATACATACATGTACAAATTTCACAAGAGTATATATATATATATACATAGAGGAAGAGAGAGAGAAAGAGAGAGAGAGAGAGAGAGAGAGAGAGAGAGAGAGAGAGAGAAACAAGACTTTTATATGAATACTATTATATATGTTCTACATTATATTAAATTATATATATATATATATATTTATATAGATCCGTTTTTGATCAGTCTGTGTATAAATTAACAATAATAATAATAACAATAATAATAATAAGCTAAACATTAACAACAACAATAATAATAATAATAACATTAATAATAACAGTTATAACCGTTAATAATAATTATATTTAATCATTATTATTATTAATGTTATGACGTAACATACAAAATACCAAAGACATTAATTATATATAACTTATCGTCTAGCAATAAAAAATTTAGAAAAAAAAATTTTTTTCTCAAAAAAAAAAAAAAAAACTTCAAAAATTCACATTTTAAATTCTAATCCAATGGTATGGCTTCTGCTAAACTTGTGTTTTTAACGGCGCTTCCTATTGGCTTCTCATGTTCTTTAACATCAAGACCGTTATTGTTATTATCACTATTATTACCCTTGTTATTATCATTATTATTATTATTATTATCATTCATCTTCTTTTTCTTATTATCATTATTATTATTATTATTATTATCAGTAGTTGTGGTAGTTGCAGCGACTTCTGATGACGATCTTAATTTTTGGACAATCTGTTGTTTCAGCATTTCATCTCGGAACTTCTCTATATCTTCCGGGCTATAAAAATAATAAATAATAAAAATAAATAAATAATAATACAAATAAATAAATAATAATAAATAAATAAATAAATAATTATAATATAAATAATAATAATTATGATAAGAAACAATGAAAACAACCCAATGTGGACAAAGACGATGCCATTGATGAGGTTTAGAGTCTCAAGGATGTTACCCAGTGTTGGTACTTGTATCTGTAGTAGTAGTAGTAGTAGCAGCAGCTGTAGTAGCAGCAGCTAGTAGCAGCTGTAAAAGCAGCAGCAGCTAGTAGCAGCTGTAAAAGCAGCAGCTGTAGCAGTAGCAACTGTAGTAGCAGCAGCTGCAGTAGTAGTAGCAGCTGTAGTAGTAGCAGGAGCAGCAGAAGTAATAAAGATAGTATCAGCGCTAGAAGTATCAGTAGAAGAAATATCATATTAGCAATAGTAGTAATAATTTATAGTACAATAACACAAGAAAAAATCTCGTTTCGACAACAATATCATTGCAGCCAACAAGATCCTCGTCAAAACGAACAAACATTCACCTCGCTATAACAATCAAATATTCACCCCGTTACAACGAACAAACGTTCACCTTTTCACACACGAACAGACATTCACCTCGCTATAACAAACAAATATTCACCCCGTTACAACGAACAAACGTTCACCTTTTCACACACGAACAGACATTCACCTCGCTATAACGAAAAGACATTCACCTCGCTATAACCGTACAGACATTCACCTCGTTAAAACGAACAAACAAACAGCAGAAAACCGGTTATAACAAACCTGCAAGGAAGGCATGTTCGTTATCTTTTCACCTTTCTGTAGCATGTTCACCGTCTTCTGGAACTTCACGGCCTGGTTCGTCAGGTGCTTCAAACACTCCGAACTTTCGTGCGTTCGTTCGTGTGATTCGCCGAGCTGTGTGTGTGTGTTTGTGTGTGTGTGTGTGTGCGTGCGTGTGTGTATGAGTTTATACGTGTATATATACATGTGTAGGTGTGTAAAAATGACGAACGTAAAAAATATCATCATACATCATGCAGACACACATTTATATACATTAACTTGAAAAAGTTTCAAATACAAACATACACAAACCTACAAACACATACAAACAAACAGATAAACGCACACGCACACAGAGAGAGAGAGAGAGAGAGAGAGAGAGAGAGAGAGAGAGAGAGAGAGAGAAAGAGAGAAAGAGAGAAAGAAACAAACAGATACGAACCAGCAATTTATAGATAGAGTAAGATTCTTTCTCGCTGTGAAGAGCACTCCTAAAGTCACCTTTGCACAAGTAAGTCCGTGCAATAAGGTGGTAGTTCAGTGCGCATTTCAAACTTTTCGGCCCGAAGAATCTAAATAGGGTGGATGAATTGGATGAATGAATGAATGAATGAATGAATGAATGAATAAATGAATGAATGAACGAATGAATGAATGAATGAATGTTTGATTCATTCATTCAACGTTCAATCAAATGAACGAACGAATGAATGAATGTTTGACTGATTAATTCATTCATTCAATCAATCAAAGAAACAAACCAATCAATCAACCAAACACAGGAACACACACACACACAGTTGAGTAAACATAAAAACAAACAAATCAACGAACCACACATACACACACACACGCAAACAAACACACACACACACATACACACACACACATACTTAGAATTGAGTTCTAGAGCTTTCGTCAGGTACTTAAGAGAGAGGTCGAAATCAGACTCAGCCTGAACCATCAGCCCTATGTTGCACTGTAAGAAATTAATCATTAATTAACTAATTAATCAATTAACGATTCATTAACTAAATAGTTGCGATTGATTAGTTGGAATTGATGTGATTATCCTCATTATAATTATTCATGTTATAAATATTTCATTAATATTAATATTCCTATAAATAGAAATGGAAAAACCCACTTACGTAGAACAGGGCTATTTCAGGATGGTTTTCCCCAGTGCAGAGAAGAGCTAAATATAGCGCCCTGTACATAAGCTTCAGCGCGATTGGTATTTGATTGTTGGCAAAACAGTAGAGCGCCAGATGGGCCTTGAATTGTCATTGGTCGATTTGATTGTTTGGTGGATTTTGATTGGCCAATTTGAATGTTTGGTGGATTTTGATTGGTCGATTTGAACGTGAAGAAATAAATAACCAACCAATCAAACGATCAATCAGCCAGCCACCCAACCAATCAACTAACGTATTCAGTAATGGTGCTTGGATGATCAATGCCAAGGACTCTCTCGCTCATGAGCACCGCCCTCTGCTGGTACACCAACGCCTTTTGGTCGACAGGGGAGAAAAAAAACATGAATATTAATTAGGTAACTCATGAATATTAATTAGGTGACTCATGAATATTGATTAGATTAAAAAAAATGACCGTGACCACCGGCAATGACCCTGACCCCTTCACTGACCTCTCCATAGTCCACCATGATATAGCTCAGTCTGGCTAGGAGCCTGGCACACGAGGCGATCTCATAATGCATGGCTCCATACACGTTGTTCAGTAGGTTCAGTGCCTCCACCACCAACTCATACCCTGCCAGTGATGATGATGATGATGATGATCACGATGATGATGATGAATACGACGACGACGATGATGATGATGATTAAGATGACGATGATGACACGATGAAAATTTTTAATAACAGGCAACCTTCTTGCAGTAGGCCCTGTTGTATTTTAGCCTGGCCGGACGTGAACACGTGGTATGCATCTGTTGCCTTTATTTCGAGGTCACCAATCAATCAATCAATCAATCAATCAACCAACCAACCAACCAACCAACCAATCAACCAACCAACCAACCAGTCAACCAGCCAACCAAACAACAAACCAACCAATCAATCAAATCAACCAACCAATCAAATCAATCAATCAACCAACCAATAAGTCAATCAATCTACCTTGGGATGGATATGCTTGACAATCGGGAACACATTAAGCACATCCTCACTGTGGAAAGCCTTTAGGAATTGAATATTACATTTTGGAAAAAGCACACACAAAAACTCCAACACACACACACACACACACACAAACACAGACAGACACAGACAGACAAACACATACACAGACAGACAGAAAGACACACACACACATATAATACCTGTTTGTTTTTGCTATCCAGTACATACTCCCTCAGTAGCAGCTGTATGCCGACGCACTTACAAAATGACCTCAGCAGGGAAACTTTTTGTATGTCGTATTTCTCGCAGGCAGAGTCCAAAGAATCACTGTTTGTGTGTGTTTGTGTGTGCGTCTGTGCCTGTCTGAGTTTGTTTGCGTTTGTTTGTGTGCGTGTGTGTCTGTGTTTGTGTGTGTGTGTGTGTGTGTACTATACATGAATGTATAAGTGAATGTAAATTTGTTTGTATGTATGTATGTACGTACGTGTCGGTATGTATGTTGCAACCAGCCAATCAGCCAACCAAACCATCAATCAACCAGCCAGCCAATCAATCAATCGATCACACAATCGACCAACCAGTCTATCTGGAAATGGTAGTAGTCAGCTGATTCGTCGACTATCTTCTTCCACATGGATCGTGGACTCTCATTGGACCACTCGTAGCTATCGGCTAATTAATATCCATAAACTTATTAATATTCACGTGCTTATTAATTAATATTCATAACGTGAAATAAGAATGAAAGCAGAAAGGGAGGGAGAGAGAAAGAAGAAAGGGAGAAAGAGAGAGAGAGAGAGAGAAGAGAGAGAGAGAGAGAACAAGAGAGAACAAGAGAGAACAAGATACAACAGAAACACAGAAACTCATAAGAAAATGAAGCTAGAATTTTCAAATACAAAGAGGGAGAATAAAATGAAAAAGAGCGAGATCTCAGACCGACCTCCAATGAGTGCAAAGATTCCTTTGTTCTTCCTCCGGTTCTTCTTCTTAGGCTTCTAAAATTCATAATGAAAAGAAGCGTACACACGCACCTACACACACACACACAAATACACATACACACAAAACAAACAAATACACACACACAAACATACAAACACACACACACACAAACAAATACACACACATACAAACACACACACCCACACACAAACAAACATACAAACACACACAAACAAACAAACAAACACACACACACACGAACAAACCCAAACACAAACAAACACACACAAACACACATACAAACACACACACACACACAAACCTCTTCAGTAGCTACGTGTGGCGTCAAATTGTTGAAAGATCCTAGGTAGCAGTTGAGGAAGTGACTGATGGCCGACGACAGGTTCATCGTATCGACGCCTTGCATGTACGTCTTGTACAGGTGCTTCGCTGAACGAGTTAGGATGCTAAGGATGATGATTGACTGTTCGGGGAGGTGATTGGTTGATTGATTGATTGGTTGAGTGATTGGTTGATTAGTTGGTTGGCTGGTTTATTGATTGGTTTGTTGATTGGTTGGTTGGTTTATTGATTGATTAATTGATTAGATGGTTGATCGATTGATTTATTGATTGGTTTGTTGATTGGTTGGTTGGCTGGTTTATTGATTGATTGGTTGATTGATTAGGTGATTAATTGGTTAATTGATTGGGTGATTAATTGGTTGATTGATTGATTGGTTGACCTGATAAACTGCTGGATTGATAAGCTGGTTTAACAGTTGAATAGTGAATGAATGAACGACAAAAAACGAATGAATACGACATCATCATCATCATCATCAACATCGAAACTGACGTAGAGATAAGAGAGCTGTGGCTTAGAAGCAACCTCATTGGCCACAACACCGATGTATCTCATGTTTATTCCACTTAACAAGTGAATAAATTTGCATATTAACCACAGATAATTATGGTAAATGTGCATATTTATTAGGTATATATATGTATAATAAATTTGCATGTCAATTAAGTAATGTAAGAAATATGAATAAATTTAAATGTTTCGAAGTTAAAAATTTAAAAAGATAATCATCAAAAATATGAATATTAATGAGCGCTGAATTAACATATTATAATATTAATTAAATGATTGATCAACTGATTAATTAATTAGTTAATTGAACAATTAGCCAACGAACCGATTGTGCAAAGCTTCAGTTAGCGTAAAATGATCAATAGGCGATGAAGCATGCTCCAAACATTCAGCTATCTGATTTGCATAAATTAATATTAATGAGTACTTGAGGGCTGTCTATCAGATTAGTAAATGAGTATTTTTGGAGTTATCTAATTAGCATAAACTAGATTAATCATGAAGAGATTAATCAATCTGTCACACAACTCACAAAAGCAGGAATTTGGTCGGACACAACGAAGGCACAGGCATCGATTATCAGCTGTTTCTCTCTCCTTTTATCCTCACTCTGATCCAACAACAAAAATATTTTTCAGAAATTTTTCTTTATTTTTCCTACTTAATGAAAACCCCAATTAAAGAGAACTGTAAACTCATCATCCCCATCATCACCACCACCACAAAACCATCATCATCATAACCACAAAACCATCATCATCATCACCACCACCACGACACCATCATCATCATCATCGTCAGCCTACTCACATTTTCGTCAGGGTGTCTTACATGTTCTTGGAAGAGGTCAGTGTTAAAGAGGACAGTAAACTCGTTATCATTAAGAGAGCCAATCAATTTGGCAGCCTTCACAACAATTTCCTTCGTGTGGTCGCAGCTACCATCGTCACCACCGCCGCCGCCACAGTTGTTACTACTACCGTTTACTACTACGCCATTGTCGCCACTGCTATCGCTGCAACAAACTTTACTACTAGCGGCAGCAGTAGTTGTTGCTGCAGTTGATGTAGTATCACTACTACAAAGGACATCCCCACTGCCTTCCACAATGTTGTTGTTGTTAGTGTTTGTATCATTCTTCGGAGTATCAGTCATAGCAGCAGTATCGTCGCTAGCATCTGTGGTAGAGGTATCATTAAATATGGTGGTAGTCGTGCTGGTAATAGTAGTATCGTTAGTAGCAGCAGCAGCAGCAGCAGCAGCAGTAGTAGTAGTAGAAGAAGAAGTAGAAGTAGAAAGACTATCTCTATCGTCACAGCCAACGTCATTATTATTTGAACTTTCAACTCGTATAGATTCGGGACTTTCCAAACTAGCAGCGTAAATAGCTTCGGCCAAGCTGCTCATTTTAGCAGCTGCTGAAGCGGCTGTGGCAGCGGCTGACAGCTCGCCAGCCACGTCTGTTAGCGTTTTGACTAGATTTTCGTCTATTGCTGTTGCAGCTGATGGGGCGTTGTTGTTGTTGTTGCTGCTACTGTTGTCTTTTTGCTGTGTTTGCTGTGAGATTGAAAGATGGATTAATGACTGAATGAATGAATGGATGACTGAATGAATGAACGACTGAATAAATGAATAACTGACTGACTGACTGACTGACTGACTGACTGACTGAATGAATGAATGAATGAATGAATGAATGAATGAATGAATGAACGAACGAAAGCCATTAACCAATGAAAACCCTCAACTCAACTTGACCTCTAACCTCTTGCATCTTCTTGTACTTGAGGGCTTGGAACTGACCAGCTGCACTCCTGACGAACATCAAGTACTTATTCCTGGTGTGATGATGATGATGATGACGATGATGATGACGATGATGATGACGATGATGATGACGATGATGATGACGATGATGATGACGATGATGATGGTGATGATGATGATGATGGTGATGATGGTGATGACGATGATGATGACGATGATGATGACGATGATGATGACGATGATGATGATGATGGTGATGACGATGATGATGATGATGGTGATGACGATGATGATGGTGATGACGATGGTGATGATGATGACGATGATGATGGTGATGACGATGGTGATGATGATGACGATGAGCTGGTGAAAATGACACAATGACGTCATCATCAGGACAGCACTCATCATCATTACAATCACCATTTTCATGTCGGTCTTAGGATATTGTTGGTATATAATCTGTCCAAACTTTATCATCATCTTCATCATCATCATCGTCGTCATCATCACCACCACATCATCATCATCATCATCACCACACCATCATCATCATCATCTCACTCACTCGACAAACGCATCGACTAGCTCCTGTCTAAGACAGGCCAGTTTGTGTCGATGTTTTCTAGGAAATCCCAGCTCCTTCATTGGCTGGCTCAAAAGGTCAGGGTCGACTGTGGTGATGTTGATGATGATGATTACGGCAATGATGATGATGATAGTGATAAAGTGACAAAAATAATTTCGAAAAGGCATCATTATCACCATCTTCACCACCATCATCATCTTCGTCACCATCACCACCATCATCATCATCAACACCATCGTCACCACTACCACCATCATCATCATCATTGTCACCATCATCATCATCATGACGACGCACCGGGCAAGAAGTGGACGTCTGGAGGAAATGTCCTTAAGAGGTCAAGGACGTAATGCCTGTTGTCATTCCCTATGATGCCCTGATGATGATGATGGTGATTGTGACGTATTAAGGTCAATATGATGACGTCATTAACGATAACGATGATGATGATGATGATGATGATGATTACCTTGCATTCCACCGACGAGTACAACTCAATCTCTTCATCCTTGCTGTTTAGAACCCTGAAGAATAATAATAACAGTAATAATAATAATAATAAACAATAATAATAATAATAATAATAATAATTTACAATAAGAATGAAAATCATAAACAATAATAATAGTTTACCATAATGATAAAAATAAATATAATAATTAGCCTACTTGTGTGGTCTTATCTTGAATGATTGTGCCGCCTTCTTCATCTGAAATTTTTTTTTCACTAACATCATCATCATCAGGATCAACCTCATCATCATCATCATCATCAGGATCATCCTCAACATCATCAATATTACTATTACTATGATCATAATCATCATCATCATCGTCATTAACGCCAACAATCATTATCTTAACCAACCAATTCTTTGTAGCTGTCGTGTGTGACGATTGTCTTGCCAAAGTCAATGGAGCCATAGACCACTGACTGCTCCTGCTCCTTCTCCAAGATGCCTGCCAGCCAATCGACCAACCAACCAATCAAACAACCAGCCAACCAACCATCCATCCATCCAACAAACCAATCAACCAACCAACCAGGAATTATAGACTGGGCAGTGACTCTATAGCCCCGGTAATCAATGACCACAGTGCCCAGAGTGTACAAGCCCTCGATGTCGGCGCTCGTATAAGCCTTTACCCCTTGCAGGTCACAGCCCTATCGATGATGATAATGATGATGAGGGTGACGATGATGACGGTGACGATGGTTATCATAACGACGATAATGATGATGATGATGACGATGATAATGATGTTGGTGACAATGGTGATGATGGCGATGATGATGGTGGTGGTGATGATGGTGGTGGTAATGATGATGGTGGTGGTGATGATGGTGGCTTACAGGAGCGGCATAAGCGGCAAAATCGCCGCCAAACTCTTTGAAATGGTCTTTGACGTCAAAGCCGAGACTGAGAAAGATGTTGTTCCAGAGGAACATCTGCATCCTGGTGCATGAATGAAGGAAGGAGTGAATGAATGAATGAATGAATGGATGAATGAATATATGAATGAATGAACGAACGAATGAATAAATGGAAGAAGGAACGAATGAATGAATAAGCCAAACTAACTTTGTATCTTCACCTGGATTGATGGCCATGATGTTTCCATCGATGACTAGCATGGCTCCTCTGGTCGCTGCTACCACAAAATCGCTGTGCACCTGCGGATACGATTGAATGAATGAATGAATGAATGAATGAATGAATGAACGAGTGAATGAATGATTGAATGAATGAATGATTGAATGAATGATTGAATGAGTGAGTGACCGAACAAATAAACGAGTGAGTGTAGGAGTAAGGCATGAACGTGTGAAGGAATGAACCAATCGCCATTCACACTTTTCCTCTTCCTCATCATCCCCCTTACTTTGAATATAGTTCTCTCCCGGATCAATCTCTCCGGCAGGTGTTTCCGGGGCAGTTCCCTGGTCGTCTGCAGCTCTTCATTCCAGTCACGTGTCTGGCCAGGGATGTGCTCCTCGTAACCCAGACGGGATGAAAAGGCTGGTGATGATGATGATGATGGGGATGATGATGATAATAATGATGACGATGATGATAATAATGATGATGATAGAGATGATGATGATGACGTAGACGGCGGAAATGATGACGATCGAGACGATAGTAGCCAGATGAAATGACACCTAACTGACCATCTTCTGATCTGATGTAATCGAAGACGTGTTCAGAGACCGGGGCCATCCAGTTGTAGAGCTGGTAGGGCGTGGCCACTCGCTCGAAGGGGTGTTTCTGCTGCCTGGGTTATAATAACGATGTTGTTGTTGTAGTTGTTGATGATGATGATGATAACGATGTTGTTGATGAAGATGATGATAACGATGTTGATGATGGTGATGTTGCTGATGATGATGATGACGACGAATAGATGATAATAAAATGATGACCTCTTCTTTAGCAAGAGTTGGAAATTTTTCTTAAACAATGGAGAAATCTGAAACGATCGTTTGAAAAAAAAAATTAAATGAATGAATGAACGAAAGACAGAACGAATGATTGATAAAATGAATGAAATAATGAATTACTATCATCTTCATCACAATCATCATCATCACAACAACCATCATCATCATCACCTGGTTGAGTAGGTCGACCAAAGAATGATAGACATGTTTCGGTTGAACTGGCTTGGGGTTGAACACATCAATGGTGGACCTAAGTGGGGAAATGAACACAACATAAAAATAAGAGGAGAGAGAGAGAGAGAGAGAGAGAGAGACAGTAAGAGAAGAATAGAAATAAAAAGAAAATAAAGAAAGAAAGAAAGAAAAAAACAGGTGCAGAAAAAGAGAGAGAAAGAGAAAGAGAGAGAGAAAAAGAGAGAGAGAGAGAGAGAGAGAGAAAGAGAGAGAGAGAGAGAGAGAAAGAGAGAGAGAGAGAGAGAAAAAGAGAGAGAGAGAGAGAAAGAGAAAGAGAGAGAGAGAGAGAAAAAGAGAGAGAGAGAGAGAGAGAGAAATGCATCATCCTATCGGAAGGCCTCATATCAGTGGCATGCATGACGAACTGATTGAGA
>NW_008705469.1:512462-518660 GCF_000326865.2 Helobdella robusta | reverse complement strand
ATCATCATTATCCTCTTTACCATCATCATCATCAACACCATCATCATCATCAACACCATCATCATAATCATTAACAACATCATCCTCTTTCTCATTAACAACATCATCCATTCATTTTGCGCTGGCTCGGGGGCGGGTTCCAGCCACTGAATGTTAAAACTTTCAAACACTGCGGGCCCTATGGAGATGATCACCCACCAGCATCATCATCATCATTATCCTCTTTACCATCATCATCATCAACACCATCATCATCATCAACACCATCATCATAATCATTAACAACATCATCCTCTTTACCATCATCATCACCATCATCAACATCACCATCATCAACATCATCCTCTTCACCATCATCATCCTCATCATCAACACCACCATCATAATCATCACCAGCAACATCATTATCACCATCCTGACGACCTTGAGTTCCTTATAAACCGGATGTAGGGGTAGAAGTGGCCTGTCTTTGGAGCCGGGCAGCAAATAATCAGGCGGCTGGTGGTCGGGCTGGTCAGACGACGACGACGACGTACTGCTGCCACTGTTGTTCTTCTGTGACGATGACGACGACTGCTTTCGTTCTGAAGATGATAACGGTGATGAAGATTATGATGAAGATAGTGTGATTATGATGGTGGTGGGTGTATCAACAACAGCAATATCCAACCAAGAATATTTCCGCCAGTGATGACGTTGAGCAAAGACAGAGAATTGCACTCATTACCCAGATAGGCATCTATTATATCTATGGACTTTAAAACATCACGAATGTGCCTGACATGAATTCGGGCTTCTCTTACTGTATACAGTTCTGTTTGTTTGTATGTATGTATGTTTGTATGTTTGTTTGTATGTATGTTTGCATGTTTGTATATACGTTTGTTTGTTTGCATGCATGTTTGATTGTTTGTTTGTATGTTTGTTTGTTTGTATGACAGGGTCTGCATGTCGTTTCACAAAACTAAGCATCTAAACCAACCGACCAATCATAGCCAACTGACCTTCGACGACCTTCAAGAGTGACCCCTCTTTTAACCCCTCAACCGACTTGACCTCTGAGAAGTTATCCAAGGTCACGCCATCGAGTTGAAGGGTGAAGCAGGTCCTATGGCAAGTCTCTTCCTTATCAACCAGTACTTGATAGATTTCTTGGACTAACTCCATCGAACTGACCTGTGAGTTGATTGGTTGGTTAAATGATTGATTGAAGAAATGAGTAAATGAATAAGTGGATTAATTATTAATTGATAGATTGAATGAATGAAAGAACGACTGGATGAATTAGTGGATAAATGAATTATGAATAAGTAAAAAAATTAATTTTTTTGAAAAAATAATTTGAAAATTAAATAAATTTATGAAAAAAAAAATGAATTTGTAAAAACTAAAATGATATGCTTGAGAATTGGTGGTACAGAGAAATGCGTAAAAAAATAAATGGAAGAATGAATGAATGAATTATTGAGTGAAAGTGAGATGACAGAGAGAAGAGTGCAAAGAACGAATGAATAAATAAACGAATGAATGGGGGAAGAAAAGAATGATGATAATGAGTGAGCGAATGAAAAGTAAAATGAAAGAGCCAACTCACGGGGATTTCAAAGATATCAAGGCCTGGAGCTTGTATCTTAATATTGAAGCCGGACTCCTGAATAAAAAACTCCTCGGCAGAAGACATTGTTGTTGTTGGCTGTGATGTGAATTGTTGTTATTGATGTTATTGTTGTTGTTATATTGCTGTTAATGTTATACAGCTAGGATTTTGTTGTTATTGATGTTATTGTTGTTGTTATATTGCTGTTAATGTTATATAATGTATAATATATTTTCCAATAAAATTGAAATAATGAATTTATTAAAAAATGTAAACATGTAAATACAGAAAAAACTAAAAAAAAGACTTACTTTTTCATCATCGTCATCTTTCACCACGTCACTATCTCTCTCACAACAAACACCATTCACTAATTTCTCATAGGGACAGTCTAATTAGTGAAAAATATATTTTAAAATTGAACTCAAAGAGAACTTAGATTTAATGTTGAAATTGCAAAAAAAAACTATATGTGTGTATAAAATATAAATATCTTTGTGTGTACATGTTAAATGACATTGTATTTAACATTTATGTATGTCTGTGTATATATGTAAATATCTGTGTGTTTGTATGTAAGATTCATTCATTTGATTAGTAACAAAATAATCAAAATAAAACATTTTTGAAATTCTTTAACAAATAAATGAAAAATAATAATAAAACTGACTGTCTAATATAAAGCTGAGTTAACTTTTAAACATTTTTTATAGTTTTGAATTCAGAGTACAAGGTACAATGTATGAATGAATAGAGAGGGTAAATATGAGAATAAACTGTAAGAATTGAACTTAAACTGACATAACTAAATTAACTATGGGGACCAATTTGAAAAATAATATACATGATTTAGGTAAGAGAGCTAGAGGTAGTTTTCTTTCTTTATTCCTCACCAATGAAATCAAGCAAGGAAGAAAAATTATAAAAAAATATTTCATCACAAAATTACTATTTTATTTCTATTTGTTTGCGAATGAAAAGCTAATTTTTTTAAATTATTTTTCAAAATTAAAATAAATTAATAAAATTAAAAAAAAATTGACTTGAACTTCAATTTTCAAACCAAACATGTGCACAAACCTTCAACAGCAGTGATAGAAATTTTTAAATCATCAATTTTATTCTTAATCTCTGCCTCAAAACTCTGGCCATTAATGACATCAGTAGCCATTGCAATTAACTAATTAAAAATTAATTAATTGATTTAAATAATCGGCAATTTTAAAAAAAATTTTGATTGTAAAATCAGGCAAATTTTTATCTCAAGTTAAAGTCAGCTGAAAATTATGCCAAGGACGTAACTTTCAGAAATTTTATCAACTTCCGGCTATAATGTTTAAAAGTGGAAAGAAATATTTTTAAAAGTTAATTTAATAATTATTAAAAAAAGGTCTATTACACTTATCTTAAAAAAAGATCTATTACAATATTTTTAAAATTAAAGAAATTAACAACACATAAAAATAAAACATGAAAACGTGCTATAAGATGTTTCACAAACAAAGGCGATTTCTTTTGTCGTAATCGAACACGGTCCCTGCAAGCACTGAGATGTAGTACCAGGCGACCTTAACCGCTAAGCTATCACGTCGCCTTAGTAAAATGTCTGGTATTAATTTGATTGTCAAGGAGTCATTTTCAATGATTTTATTTTATATATATTATCGCTTCTCATCTTAACTCTAACCAGGATTATCATCATCATCATTAATTAATTAATTAACATCATAATAATTAATTCTAATAGTGAATTAAGCTGGTCAATTAATTCTCAATGCCCTGAGAATGAAGATCTCGACGCTTTTGATATGTAATAATACTATACTACCACTACTATACTATTACTGTTAGTCCTACTACTGTTATCTCTGCTAATTCTTTTACTGCCACTGCCGCTGCTACTACTACTACTGCAGCAGCTGCTGCTACTGCTTCTACTACTACTACTACTATTGCTGATACTTCTACTACTACTACTACTGCTGCTACTACTACTACACTTGAAAGTAATACAAATTTATTTGGTGTTCAGAATTTTGCAACTCATGATTTTTTGAAAATGCAATTTAAAACTTTTAACAATAAATTTATTAGTAAACAATGTAAGTTTTAATACAGTTTAATGAATGAGTGAAGGGTTGAATGAATGAACAAATGAGGGAACGGTTAAATGTACGAACGAACGAATGATCGAATGAACAAACAATTAAAACAATTCAATTATTTAAAAAAATAAAATTTAAAAAATATATCAGTTTTATTTCACTTTTATTCAAATTTTCATTTTCGTTTAATTGCTGACATTCCGCATGTTTCAACCAACTTGGGGATTAAATGAAATAAATAAAGTAAAAACACACACACACACACACGCACACACATTCACACACGCACACACATTCAAACACACACACGCACACACATACAAACCAAGATATACCAACAACACTTCAGAATACCAGTAACACTTCAATACATTCAAAAAACACACAAACAAACACACAGACTTACACACTGACACACACAAATACTTACACACGTACACACACACACACACACACACACACACACACACACATAGACATACAAACACATATACAAACATACATACAGACAAGCCTGCAAAACGTCAAACAATACAGTAAATATATCGTCCGAACAAAGCTAAGTAATGTACGCTCCTATGGATTTCTATAATTGCCAGCAATCAATGCTTTTACAATGCCAAACACATTAAAAAACAAGGGCCGATAAATTAAGTACATACATAAGTCCAAGCGCGCGCACACACACACACACACACACACACACACACACACACACACACACACACATGCATACACACATTCATACACGCACATACATCCGAACGTATACATTATACAAACCTATACATATATACATACATGTATCAATGAATTAAAAAACTCTTTCTTATTCAACTCTACATGGGGAATGAATGAAAGAAAGGGAAAGAGAAGGAGAGAGAGAGAGAGAAGAGAGAGAGAGAAAATTTGAAATGAAAGAATGAAAAAGAGAGAGAGAGGAAGAAAGAAAAAAAGAGAGAGGAAGAGAGAAACGTGTGATAATAATAAAAGAAACAAGTCCAAAACGTAGGCAGACATCAAAAATAAAAAAAAAATTAGAAGAAGGGTTGAAACAAAATTTGTAAACGAATAAAAAGCCAGAATGTCACGCGCCAGTGAATCGACTTCTGTCTCCACAACCATCACCAGAGAGAAAGAGAGTGAGAAAGAGACAGAGAGGGAGAGAGAGAGAGAGAGAGAGGGAGAGAGAGAGGGAGAGAGAGAAAGAGAGAAACAAAAAGAAAGAGCAAAAAGGAAAAAAGAGAAAAATCGAAAAAATTCCAAAAATCGTTAACACTGAGTGCTTCAGCGATTAATATGAGGAATATTTAATTGCAGAAATTGTCGTGATTGTCGGCGAACATGTTGTTTATTGTCTCAGAGCCAATGCTTGTGTATGCATGTGTGTGTGTGCGTGTGTGTGTGTGTATCTATGTGTGTGTGTGTGTGTGTGCGTGTGTGTGTGTGTTTGTGTGTGTGTGTGTGTGTGTGTGTGTTACTGCAAAAAAAAAGATAAATACAAAAGTGATTGATGAACTGAAGAATATACGCATGAGTGAGTGAATGAAAGAAAGAGCAAATTAATGAACGAGTGCTAAAATTATGAAGGAATGCATGAATGGATTTATAATTAATTACAGAGGGAAGGGGTGGCTGAGAAGGGGTAGGGAGTAGTTTCGGTGGGCTCTGGGCCACCCTTCCAATAAATTTTACGTAATTCTATTTTTGCAATTTCAGTCTTTATATTTTTTTAATATATACAGTGTATTTTCAGTTGGATCGTGTTTATCATCTATTTAACTGCTATCCATTTATCATACATTCATTCATTTATTCAATCATTCAATCACTCAATTATTTGTCTATTCATATATTCATTCGTCTATCCATTCATACATTTAGTTATTTCTTCATTCATTCATTCACTCATTTATTCACTCATTCATTCATTTGCACATTCATATGAGCAAATGTAAAATATTGATATCTGTGATATATAGCCGTGCTTTTAGCACGAATATAATTCATTTGTTCCATTTTTTCAATTAACCATCCTTCCATCCATTTATTTGTTCATTCATTTAATCAATTATCCATCTATCCATTTATTCATTCCTTCATTTGTTCATTCGTTTTTTTCATTCATGCGCCCATGCAAAAACGAAATAAACATTAATTCATTCGTTTGTTTGTTCATCCATCCATTCATTTATTCATTCACTCCTTCATTTATTCATTCACTCCTTCATTTATTCTTTCAATTATTCATTCATTCATGCATGCGAACAAATTATACAATATTGACAGTACTCAGTACGCACGCTACATGGCCAGGCTTTCATCACAAATGACATCATCAATACCCTATTAGTAAAGCTAAGTGTAATGTCAATATTAAATTATTAATCACAATTATGAAAGCCAGAACAACCACAACTACTACTGCTACTACTACTACTACTACCACAACTACTGCTACTACCACAACTACTACTACTACCACAACTACTATTA
>NW_008705469.1:509091-510665 GCF_000326865.2 Helobdella robusta | reverse complement strand
AATCTGGTCAAATGGGGCAAAACCACAACTCCCTTGTGCCCACTGTGTAACGTTCGACAAACAAACAAGCATGTAGTGTCTAACTGTGGTTCAACATCAGCTCTGAAGAGATACACAGATAGACATAATAAAGTACTGGCGTTGATGATGGACGAGTTGAAGTTACAGGCTCCAAACGATTGCTGTTTGTTTGCAGATTTGGAAAGGGAAGGCATTCGACCAATTCAATAGGCATCACTCCTATTCAACACGTTACGACCAGACATTGCCATTTTGAGGGGCAATAAGATTGAAATATTAGAACTGACGATATGCCATGAAACTAATCTAATTTCATCGAAACAATATAAACAACAAAAATATAAAAATTTAAATGCATATCTAAATAAAGAATATAAAGATTGTTCTATAATAATTAATACATTTGAATTGTCGCCAATTGGTTTATGTAATAATTTTAATTTATCGATATTTAAATTTACATGGTCAATACAGTTCAACTTTAAATTAATAATAAACAGTGTTATTATCTCGTCATATGAAATTTATTGTGTATAAACATTGCCTAATGCTATTTTAAATTTAACTTACACCCATGCCCTTGTCATTGGCAATGAGGATGGGTGGATCGTACATTTGATTATTTTTATTCTATTGATTATTTTATTTTATTCAATTTAACATTTTAGTTACAATTTATTATCTTAATATCTTATAGTTTCATTGTGTCGATTGGATAAATAAAATATGTTCACATTATTATTATTACTATTATTATTGTTATTATTATTATTACTATTATTATTGTTATTATTATTATTACTATTATTATTGTTATTATTATTATTATTATTAACGATCGTTTAGGTTATTATCTGCTAATTAACTAATCTTTCAAATTACGCCATTGGTATTAATTTGGCGGATCGATGGACGCGCTTAGAGGAGAGAGAGAGAGAGAGAGAGAGAGAGAGAGAAGAGAGAGAGAGGGAGAGAAAGAGAAAGCAAAGAGAGATAAAGAGAGAGAACGAAAAAAGGAATAAGGATAGAGAGAAAGTGAAAAAGAACGAATAAAAAGGTGAAGAAGAAAGGAAGAGAAAGTATGGATGAAACTAACGAAATAGTGAAAGAAAGACAGGTCAAAAGATGCATAAAAAATGTTGTGAAAGAAAAGTAAAAAGACAGAAAGAGAGATAGAGAGAGAGAGAAAGAGAGAAAAAGAAAGAAAGAGAGAAAAAGAAAGAAAGAGAGAGAGAAAAAAAAAGAGAAAGAGAGAGTAGCTTGTATATTTACGATTCAAAGAGCATCCCAGAGGATTAGCTGGACATAAAACTGACCATGAAATGATATCGGACGTACGACAACTGCCATCAATCGCGGTTATGATGCCCCGAGTGAGAGAGTAAAAGATATGGATGAATGAAATGAATGAATGAAGTGAATTAGGAAAAAAATGAAGAAATAGCGAGGCACATTGAATGAATGAAAGTTTGATGAAATGAACAATTGGTTAAACATACAAACAAAGGAATGAATGGACAAACAAACGAATGAATGAATGAATTAATGAGGAA
>NW_008705469.1:504543-505245 GCF_000326865.2 Helobdella robusta | reverse complement strand
GGTTAAAATTTAGTCAGTAATTTTCTGTCTCTTTTGTATACATTTTAGGAGATTGATTGTATGTATGTGTGTATGTATGTATGCATGTATGTATGTATGTATGTATGTATGTATGTATGTATGTATGTATGTATGTATGTATGTATGTATGTATGTATGTATGTATGTATGTATGTATGTATGTATGTGCGTGAGTTTGTTTGTTTGCATGTATACATATTTTTTGTATGTTTTGTATTTAAACAAAATTTTTTTTGTTGAAATTTTGTTAACGGTAACAAAGAGTAGCAATTGTTTTGTCAGTTCATGATGGTATGTCACTGTCGCACTTCATCGTTTGTTTTTGTTTTTCCGGAGTTTTTTTTGTTTTGTTATATAATTTTTTTGTTTTTTTTTTGTGAGTTTGTTTTTTATGTTTTTAACTTCATCCTATTTTTTTTCTTCTAGGCAGTCATCAATCTAACAAATTTTATTTCGTGTTTGTATTGCTTGTTTTCAGTCCAACTTGAATCTTCGTTCTTATTTATCTGCTTTTGTCATACTCTCGTTCTTTCCTTCTCTCTTTTTCTGTCTTTTATTCTCTCTCTTTTTCTTTTTTTTCTCTCTCTCTTTCTTTCTCTCTCTCTCTTTTTAACTCTCTCTGTCTGCCTGTCTCTCTCTTTCCTTCTACTATTCTATTGTGCATCTTATTCTCTGATTTGA
>NW_008705469.1:490246-496731 GCF_000326865.2 Helobdella robusta | reverse complement strand
TTGCTGTTGTCTTTGTTGCTGTTGTTGATGTTGTTGTTGCTGTTGGTGTTTTGTTGCTGTTTTTGATGTTGTTGTTGATGTTGTTGTAGTTGTTGTAGTTGGTGGTGGTGTTTTTCATGATAGAAAAGTCATTTAGAAGATGGTAATGATATCGTTGGCAATGATGACGACGAAAATGACGTCATTATGTTGCCAGAACTTGTATATATATGTTTATATATTTATGTATATGTACATGGAAGAAAGAGAAAGAGAAAGAGATAGAGAGAGAAAACGAGAGAATGAGTGTGTATGTGTGTGTGTATGTATGAGTGTATGTATGTATGTGTACGTATGAGTGTTTATGTATGTATGTATGAGTGTGTATATGTGTATGTATGTATGAGTGTGTATATGTGTATGTATGTGTATGTGTGTGTGTGTGACTGCCTGTAACTTTGAAATCTGGAAAGTGGCTTATTGATTGAAAAGCTTTTAATTTTGCACTGCGGATTAGATTATTAAAACGTCATAAAATTAGATAATATCTGGATCTGTATGAATACGAGAGTGAAAGAGGAGAGAAAGAAAGGAAGGCAAAATGAGAAAACAAGGTAAATGAATGAGTGAAAAAAGTACAAAGAGAGAGAGATTGATAGAGAGAGAGAGAGAGAGAGAGAGAGAGAGAGATGAAAATTAAAACTTGGGTAATAAGTTTAACAGTTAGATAAACTTAGCAATTTGTGGGCGATTGTTTGAGAGAAAGTAAAGAAACAAATAGAGAGAGAGAGAAGAAGAGATAACAAAAGTGAAAAAGATAAAATGAGAAAGAGAGAGAGAGAGAAAAAGAAGAAGGAAATAGTGTAATATTGATAGAGCATCATTAATTGAGAGTCTGGCGAGTAAAAAATAATTTGACACGCTTCGCTGAGTACAACGCAGTGTGCACCAGGCAGTTGTCTCTCTCTCTCTCTTTCTCCCTCTCTTTCTATGTCTTTTTCTTTTTCTATCTCTTTCTCTATCTTTCCGTTTTTCTCTCTCTTTCTTTTTCTCGTTGTGTTGTTCGCTGGGCAATTGTTTCACACTTTTTTTTTCTCTCTCTTTCTCCTTCTTTTTTTCTCTCTCTCTCTTTTTTTTCTTTCTTTCTTTTTATTTTTCTACCTCTTTAATACACTGTATTTCTTTTCTAATTAATTTATTATTCTTATTCTTCTAGAGAGTTCGTTGTCAAACATTCACTAAGTATCAAAGTGCCTTATCTCTCTCTATAGCATCTCTGTCCCATTATTGCTTTCGTCAGCGTCATAATCATCGTCATCATCGTCATCATTAGCAAACGATTTCTCATTATTTTGGCAAGCCATCAGCGGAAACCGAGCAAACTGATTTCTAAAAAAGAGTACACAAACACACAAACATAAACATACATACATACAAACATACAAACATACATACAAACATACATACAAACATACATACAAACATACATACAAACATACATACAAACAAACATACATACATACAAACATACATGCAAACATCGATACATCGAATATAATTAGTAGCTGTGTTAATTGTCAGAAAAGAGCGGATAATAATATGCATTGATGAATGAATGGTTGGATGAATAGTGGATGGATGGATTGGTGAACAAATGAATGACTGACTGAATGACTGACTGAATGAATGACTGAATGGATGAATGACTAAATAAATGAATGAATAAGTGAATGAACAAACAATTAAATGAATTATTGAAAAAAATTAATTAATAAATGAATGAATGAATGAGTGAGTGAGTGAGTGAGTGAGTGAGTGAGTGGGTGATTGATTGAGTGAGTGAGTGAGTGAGTGAGTGAGTGAGTGAGTGAAATAATTATTTTTATTTTTAGAAATAATTATAGCCCAAAAAACTAAAATCTTGTTTCACACTTAAAAGCTCCAGAAGGCTTTACAACCAGCAATTTCATCGTCATTCATCACCATCATCATCATCACCACCGTCATCATCACCATCATTATCACCATCGCCATCATCATCATCATCATCGTCGTCGTCGTCATCATCAGTACTCTCTCTCTCTCGGGATCACCATACAAATCTTGCATTAGTAGCGTCTGCATTTTCTCGATAACTCCCCTGCAATGTAGTAGTAGTAGTAACAGTAGTAGTAGTAGTAGTTGTTATAGTAGTAGTAGTAGTTGTAGTAGTAGTAGTGGTGGTGGTAGTAGTAGTAGTAGCAGCAGCAATAGTAATAGTAGCAATTTGCAAGTATGACATAGTATTTATTTATATTAGGTAAATTAATTAATAATTAATTAACATTTCATCGGAAATTTCATTCACTTTAATTCTTCCAATAGAGTTTATCACAAAAGCAAACATTAAATTTTATTTCCATACCCGCGATTTCCAATTAAATTTATATAGCGCATCTTTTATGACAATGTTCGGTGAGAAATTTTAAACTGTAACCAGCAAATGAATCCATCATTGAGTTTTTTTTTTCAATTTTCATTTTGCAAAAAATATTTTTTCATACTTAATACCTCTACTACAATTTTTTAGATCTAGTATTGTTAAGGAATAGTCTCTTTCCCTTTCTTCTTCTCTTTCTCTCTCTCTCTCTCTCTCTCTCTCTCTCTCTCTCTCTCTCTCTTTCTCTCAATATATATATACCTATATTAAATTTTTTAATGTAAATTTATTGAGCAATAAAATGGACAAACAATATGGATATGTGTGTATGTATGTGTGTATATATGTGTGTATGTATGTATGTATGTATGTATGTATGTATGTATGTATGTATGTATGTATGTATGTATGTACGTATGTATGTACGTATGTATGTATGTGTGTATGTATGTATGTATGTATGTATGTATGTATGTATGTATGTATGTATGTATGTATGTATGTATGTATGTATGTATGTACGTATGTATGTATGTATGTATGCATGTATTTGTATTTGTTCCGGGCAAAATTTATGTCTTTTGAGATTTAAGTTTTGTATATATGCTTAAAATTTTTGGTTGTTTGTTTTCGAATTATGTGCTGCTTACTTTCTGAAGTATGTATGTTTGTGTGTGAGTGTGTGTGTGTGCATGTGTGTGTGTGTGTGTGAGTGTATGTGTGTGTGTGTGTGTGTGTGTGTGTGTGTGTGTGTGTGTGTGTGTGTGTGTGTGTGTGTGTGTGTGTCTGTCTGTCTGCGTGTTGTATGCGTTCACGAATGTATGTGTATGTTTGTGTCTTTGTGCATTATAGATATTGGTATTTTTCCAAAATTTCCACTGAATTTCAAAATTTTCCACTGCTACTACTCTCACTGACCATTTCAATTTTCAACTTGTCTCGTCTTGTATGTCCAGAAACTTTGTATTTGTATTTGTATTTGCCGACTAAACTCCACTATTCATTATCGGTTTCGGTATTGGCAATGGTTCTATAGCCTGAATCAATCCGGCTGTACATTTTTGGAATATTCTCAACGACTCTGGCAACATACTACTAACACTACTACAACGACGAAAGTTACTGTTACTACTGCTGCTACTACTGCTGCTACTACTGCTACCTCTTCTACAACTCTGGTTACTTACTATTAACACTACTACAACGACGAAAGTTACTGCTGCTACTGCTGCTACTACTGCTGCTACTACTGCTACCTCTTCTACAACTCTGGTTACTTACTATTAACACTACTACAACGACGAAAGTTACTGCTGCTACTGCTGCTACTACTGCTGCTACTACTGCTACCTCTTCTACAACTCTGGTTACTTACTATTAACACTACTACAACGACGAAAGTTACTGCTGCTACTGCTGCTACTACTGCTGCTACTACTGCTACCTCTTCTACAACTCTGGTTACTTACTATTAACACTACTACAACGACGAAAGTTACTGCTGCTACTGCTGCTGCTACTGCTGCTACTACTGCTGCTACTACTGCTACCTCTTCAACAACTCTGGCTACTTACTATTAACACTACTACAACGACGAAAGTTACTGCTACTACTGCTGCTACTACTGCTGCTACTTCTGCTACAACTCTGGCTACTTACTATTAACACTACTACAACGACGAAAGTTACTGCTACTACTGCTGCTACTACTGCTGCTACTTCTGCTACAACTCTGGCTACTTACTATTAACACTACTACAACGACGAAAGTTACTGCTGCTACTGCTGCTACTACTGCTGCTACTACTACTTCTGCTGCAACATACAATTCATCAAATTGCATTCATTCACAATTACGAAGTTATTTCAGGTATTAATACAAAAAATACAAAAATTTAAGAAGAAATTCAATTAAAAATACGCCAAAAGTTGTACTAACTTCATCTCGTCTGCTGTATGCTGAAAAGTTTTTTGTCAGGTTTTAAACCAACGAATACTTACAAATGTTGCTAGCAGTATTGTCGTCACTTTGAAAGTTAACCCTCAATAATTATATTATCATCATTGTTAACTAGTTTTAGCATTAATTTTTATTTCATTATTATTAAATTTATTATTATTAATTTTATTATTAATATTGTTAATATTAATATATTCAAAAGATCTTGAGTACCGATATCATTACTAAGAATATATTTTTGAAGTTACTACTATTACTGCTGCTACTTCTACTATTACTACTACTACTACTACTACTACTACTACTACTACTACTACTACTACTACTACTACTACTACTACTACTACTACTACTACTACTACTACTATTCGCATAATAATAATAATAATAATAATGAGTAGAAAAAAGTTATTATTATTATTTTTATTACATCTCAAAATCATCTGTCCTTTCGAAGCCATATGCGCGATTCGAACGTTTGGATCGCTTTATATATATAGGAGGACAGCGATGATGACGATGATGATGGTGATGATGATGATGATGATGGTGATGATGATGATGATGATGATGATTGTGATGATGACGATGATGATGGTGATGATGATGATGGTGATGATGATGGTGATGATGATGATGATGATGATGATGATTGTGATGACGACGATGATGATGGTGATGATGATGATGATGATGATGATGGTGATGATGATGATGATGATGATTGTGATGATGACGATGATAATGATGATGATGATGATGGTGGCAATGATTGGGATGGTGGATTAAGATTAAATTGATGAAAATGATAATAATGGTGATAATGGAATTCTTATACATATGACTATAACGACTATGATTGTATTACTATAAACTTATATATGAATATGTATATATATATATATATATATATATATAAACTGATATATAGATATATATGATATATATACTTATATAAAAATATATATTTATACTGATATAGATATATAGCTTATTATCTTTTAATATAAGCCGAATTTGATTGGTTGATGTTTTTTCGTGATATCTTTGCTGTTATTGATGTTGTTGTTGTTGATGATGTTGCTTTTGTTGTTGTTGTTGATGAGGATGTTGTTGTTGTTGTTGCTTATCAGCCTATAGTATTGCCAAAAACACTACTAAGATAACTTTTAAATAATAATAACATAATAATAATTATTATTTTATTGTTATTTTAGTAGTATTATTTAATTATTATTATTATTATTATAATTAATTTTTTTTCTAGCTTCAATTTGCGATTTTGTAAGATTTCATTATTTAAATTGCTAAATTGTATTAGTCATTTATCTGTTCATTCGTTCGTTCGTTCGTTCATTCATTCATTCATTCATTCGTTCGTTCATTCGTTCATTCATTCATTTATTAATTCTATCATCCTCTCTTTTTCTTTCTTTCATTCAACCTGCCTACCATCATAAATCAGGTTTGTTAGCGTTGCCATGGTGATCGCTTTCCGGATAGCTCCAACTTCCGCTCTTATTCATCATCTTTGGTTAGCCATTTGTTATGACGTCATCATCGTGGAAATGATCATCATCATCATCATCATCGTCATCGTCGTCGTCGTTATCTTTGTTGTAACAATCATCTTACACGTCATCATAAACATCATCATTTTCCTCTTCTTCTTCTTCTTCTTCAACTTCCTCAACAGCAGCAGCAATAGCAGCTGCTGCAATAGCAACTCCACCATCATCATCAACATGAGCACCACCTAGTTATTTGGTTGGCTGGATAGAGACCAATTGTCCGCCTCAAGGCGAGATAATTTTTTGTATTCTCGAATTTTTGTATGTTTTTGTATGTTTTGTATGTTTTGTATATCTTGTATACATTTCATCGCGCTTGTTTTTGTGAGATTAAAAATTTTTTTGTTCGTTCCTACATTCATTCATTCATTCACATGATTGTTTGTTCATTTGTTTGCTCGTTCATTAGTTAGTTTGTTTGTTTGTCTGTTCATTCATTGTAAATCATTTGTTTATTGGTTCATTCATTCATTCATTCATTCATTCATTTATTCATTCATTGTTTGTGTTCAAAGCAGCAAATTTTTTGTTTCGCTGGAATTTTTTTATTATTTG
>NW_008705469.1:482702-487696 GCF_000326865.2 Helobdella robusta | reverse complement strand
CCTCAATTTCATTGTTTTCTCATTGTATGTTTGCATTATGCTGGCAGCTAACTCAATTGATTCATGCCATAGATTTCTTTTTTGTTCACTTTGACCTCCGAAAAAAATCTCCAGACCTTCTGAAGAATAATCCCCTCTCAAAGAACCTCCCAAAAATTCCCAGCCTAGGTGCCGATTGAGATCTTTGTTTCAGTGTTGCTGGTTTCGGTTTCCTTTTTGTAGTTTCGCTTTCGACTTCCATTTTCGGCGCGCTTTCTTTCGCTTCGCGATTCTCACGCGGGAAACGAAAGCGTAATAATCTGGGAGACGACAACAAGCGATCTTTAAGTGAAAGACGAGGCGGTTGTTGCAGCAGCTGCTGTTGCTGCTGTGGTTGTGGTGGTAACATAATGATGTCATTGAAATCGGTTTGGTTTCTATTCAGTTGGGTGTTATTTTGGCTGATGTTAAGGTTGTCGTCATCTGTTAGGAGTTTGTTGAAATCTGTGTCACTCTTTGAACGCTTTCTGATGAGTTTTGCTGTTGATGCTGTTGTTGATGCTGTTGTTGATGTTGACGTTGTTGTTGTTGCTGATGTTGTTATTGATGTTGCGAATAATTCTCTGATATACAAAGATGAATTTTTTGTCGTTAATGTAATTGGTAGCGGCGTTGTTGTTGTTGTTTTTGTTGTTGTTAGAAATGATAAAGATGTTGATGTTATTGATGGCGTTGATAATGATGATTCAGTTGTTGTTGTTGCTGTTGATGATGATGATGTTGTTGCTGCAGTGCGTGTAGTTGATGTTTGCAATAGAGAGCTGTTGGTTTTCAGCATGACAGGGAATAATTTAATTGTCGAAAACTTTGTTGCTAATGGCGGTAATATCAACGATGAACTTGTCGTTGTTGTAGCTACTTCTGTTGCTGCTGTCGTGGTTGTAGCTACTTCTGTTGCTGCTGTCGTTGTTGACGTTGAGATTCCTGATGACACTTTTGTAGTGAGAGATGCAGAAACTACAGTCGGTGTTGTCGGTGTTGAATTTGAGTAAAACTTTGTTGAAAATTTTGCAGAATAAGTCGGCAACATTAGCTTGTTTGTTGACACTGTTGAAAATATTGTTGATGTTTTTGCTGTTGATGTTGTTGCCGAAATTATTGTAGGAGTTGTTGGTGTTGAGTTGAAAGAAAAATTTTTAACAGCTGATGTTAATCTTGGCAAATTTGTATCTTTTAAACTCAATTTTTCGTTAAAAAACTGTCTGTAAAAGTTGTCTGTAGAGCTTAACTTCTCGTTGCTAGCAGGGCCTAATTTTTCATCAACTATGTTTGAACCTTTTTTCAAATAATTATCCGAAAAATCGAACGATTGTAAGTGTATTAAGGTTTTTCTGTTGGCCTCGCTTATGAGAGGCGAGGTTCCGGTTTTGTTAAAATTCGGTGAGCTAGTAAGTACTGTACTAAAATCCATGTATGCAGTATTAGTATTTTCATTTGCTTTTTCTGGGATAATTGGCGAACGGCGTTTAGTAATTTCTCTTGCCAAAGCAGTAAAAATAGCGCTAGTAGCAGCCGTAGTAGTATTAGCAGCAGCAGTAGTAGCAGTAGTAGCAGCAGTAGTAGTAGCAGTAGTAGTAGCAGTAGTAGCAACAGCAGTAGTAGTAGTAATATTGTTGTTGTTGGCCAATTCTAACAATAACTCGTTGGCTGTTTTTAAACGCTTGACGGATAAATGATCAGAAATGAAAGGGGTTGATGATGCTGAGGACGATGATGTTGTTGTCGATGATGATAATGATGGTGATATTGTTGTTGTTGATGCTGTTGTTGTTGTTGCTAATATTGGGGTTAATGCTAACAAAGGTAACGATTTTCTAGCTGTTAAGAGCGAGTAATTTTTCGTCGGCTTTGACGATGATGATTGTGATAACGATTTTGATGATGATTGCGATAACGTTGTTGTTGTTACGGCTGTAGTTGTTGTTGTTGCTTCAGTGGCTGCCAATAACATAGTTGATGGTTTTTTAGTTTTAATGTAATAAATTAATTTATTGTTTGACGCTGATGTTGAAGAGCTGTTAATGTTTGTTGATGTTTTATTGGCGTGATAGTAAGAAGATTGCTCATTAAAGGCTGCTGGCGCAGAGTTCAGTGGTCTGATTTGGAGGATTGGCTTGTCTATAGACCTTGAAAGGTAGTTGTAACTTTTAAAAGGTGTTGTTTTTGTTGTTGTTGTTGATGATGTGATAGCTGTTGATGTTTTTGTTGATGGTGGTTGTATTGTTGATGTAGGCGTAATTGCTGCAGTGTTTGTTGTTGTCATTGTTGTTGGGCTGCTTAAAATCTGTCTAACTTCACTGGTGTGTTGTGTTTCAAGGTTTTGGTTCATTTGCTGAATTTGCTGAAGCAACTGATGACTACGTAGTCCTAATTGATTTTGTTGCAAGGAACGATTATGTTGAGAATTTTGTTGAGAATTTGGTTGAGAATTTTGTTGAGAATTTTGTTGAGAATTTTGTTTAGGATTTTTTTGTAAAATCTCGAATAAGATCATTTGATTTTCTCTAAACGACAATGGAAATGATTTGCATCTCATTAACTTTCTCTTCTTATTACTATTCATAACCCTTCCTTCATTATCATAACAAGCCAAAACATTGTAATATTCCTCATTAGCATAATTTGAACTATCAGCGTCGTTATCCATCCTTGACCTTTCTCGATATTTTTCGCGTAAGTAGGTCAAGTTCATTTCAATGGTTGGCGATGTCTGAGTCTCCGAAGATCGCCTCCCATTGGTCGAAATAATTGGGTCAGTTTGGACCTGGTGACCTGAATTTAGGATAACATTCTTTAACTATAATACAATTAATATAATTATAATTAGTTAATTAAGCAAATAATGGCCAATTAATTTAATAAATTAATTTAAAAAATTTTAAATTTAGACTTGTCTTATTTGGCTGCATAATTTGTCTCATGAGTGACACAATTCTTTTCCTGAAATCACAATCATCATCATCACCATCATCATCATCATTCTCGCCCTCATCATCATTATCAGGATGGCGTTTGATGTAATCATCATCATCATCATCGCCGTCGTAATCATCATCATCATCTTCATCTTCTTCGTCTTCTTCTTCTTTGTTTGCGTCGCTGATATTATCACTGTGAATATGTTTTTAAATCATAAAATATGAAAATAAAAATATTAATAATAGAATTATTAGTAAATAATATTTATAGTTATCATCATAATAATAATATAATTATTCATAATTCTCTCAAAAGTATGAGAAAAAGAAACTGTTAGAAAAAGAAACATAACTGACAGGCATATTAAGCACAACTGCATCACCTAGCTAACCATTTGCAAAAATACATTCATAAAAATTAAATACTTTTTTTACGAATCAGTGTTTGATACAAATTTTAAAATACTATTTTCGCAAATTAGTATTTTATACAAATTTTATACAATACATTATTTTAATACAACATTTTATACAAACATTTTCAATGAATAATTAATTAACCTGTGGGCTTTTGCTTTCAATGGATGACGATGTGATCCATTTGATTTGACTGATGTTGTTGAGTCATTGTTCATTTTCGCTTTGTTGTTGTTATCGTTGTTAATGTTGTTGTTGTTAATGTTGATGTTATTAATGCTGTTGTTATTGTTATTAATGTTGTCGTTGTTGTTAATGTTATTAAGGTCATAACCAAATATCTTAACTAGCTCGAGAAAACATCGATGCGTGTTGTTTCTTTCTAGAAATTTGTTGCCGTTGATGTAATTGATGTCGTTGTTGTTGTTGTGTTTGTTACTGTTGTTGTTGTTGTTGCTGCTGTTGTTGTTGTTGTTGTTGTTGTTGTTTATGACGTCATTTCTACCCAGATTGTTGTAAAGTTCTTGACTTATAGGAGTTAACTGGAAAATGTTTTTTTTCTTTTTCATTCGCAAGCTGTCACCACTGCTATTGATTTTCCCGCGTCTGAAATCACGAGTTGTATTTTTATCAACACTATTTCTGAAACTTGTAGCGTCTGTAGTGCTTGTAGCAGCTGTCGTAGAAGCAGAGGCAGCAGTAGTAGAAGTAGCCACACTTGCATCTTCTGTATTAAAAGTAGTAGTAGTAGAAGTATCAATA
Organism: Helobdella robusta; assembly: GCF_000326865.2. Taxonomy (NCBI): domain Eukaryota; kingdom Metazoa; phylum Annelida; class Clitellata; order Rhynchobdellida; family Glossiphoniidae; genus Helobdella; species Helobdella robusta. The sequence continues at coordinate 483,560 of NW_008705469.1, read as the reverse complement.
ATATAGGATGAAACCATAGTATTGGTAGCAGCAGAAGTTGACGCTGTCATACTAATAGCAGTGGTAGTAGTTGTTGAAGCAGCAGCAGTAGCAGTAGTAGTAGTAGAGGCAGAAGTAGAAGAAGTAGCAGTGGTAGTAGGAATACTTGCTGCCTCGTTATTTGTAGTTAGTATATTGCTATCGTGGCTAACTTTGAAATCTGCAAATAAATTGTAGTTATTAGGTATTACCTGACTCTTCTTAGAATGATGTACTAGATAAGAAATTGTTTGCTTGCCTTTGATTTTTTTCCCCCGTCTGTTTATTAATAATTTTTTTCATTTTCTGGTTGTTTGTTTGTTTTTCTGAACGTTTGTATGCATGTATGTTTGTTTGTTTATATATTTGTTTGTTTGCTTGTGTGTATGTTTGTGTGTGTGTTTTTTTTATGTATTTAGGTATGTATGTACATTAAATAGCTGTTAGAGTTCAATGTTTCGTATATTTTACGATTATAAAAACCAGTGCATGATGATGATAATGATGCTTAAGAAGGAGACGACGACGATGATGATCATGGTGTTTTAAATGATGATAATGATGTTGTATAATTATTTTTTTGCCTTTTTCCTTTTAACGAGTTTGAATGAAGAAACTTTCATAGATTTATGTTAGTGCTTGCAAAAAAGAATATCTTAAAGTTTTTTGATTGTTGTTGCTGTCCTTGTATGTTTGTTTGTTTGTCTGTTTGCATGTTTGTTTGCTTACATGTTTGCTTGTTTGTTTGCATGTTTGCTTGTTTGTTTGTACTTTTTTGTATGCATTTTTATCAATAGACAAATGTTTTTCTTTCTGTGAATGTTTTAATAATCTTTTTGT
>NW_008705469.1:477702-480202 GCF_000326865.2 Helobdella robusta | reverse complement strand
TGATAGTATTTGTCGTAATCCAAGTATTTGAATTGGTCGGGCGAGAGGCCTATGTAAGAAGTGAAGGACGCCCGATGTCGGGTCGGGGAGCATTTCTCCCAGGATCCTTCCTTGCTGTTCCGCGACCTACTCGGCGAGGCAAATCTGGCAACGGCTGTCTTGAATTTGTTTGTAGATCGTTTGATTCTCTCAGATCTCGAACGTGCAAGCGGGGCTGGAAAGCCAGTGAGATGATCTGATGCGAGAGGCGTTGGCTGAATGTTTTCCACAGACCGACTAGCTGATTTCGTTAAGATATCTGGTTTTACTTCGTAGTACGAATAAGATTTTTCTTTATGATCTTTTGTGATTTTAGGTGTGATTTTTTCTAAACTTTTTGAGTTATTTTTTATTTTTGAATCGTGTTTTTTAGGGTGAATAAAACCTTTAACTTTCTCCCAGGTTTTTCTTCCGGCTGATGACGAAAATGACCGTGACAGGTTTGTTGATGAGTTTGATTTCTGCTCTGATGTTATTGCACGCTCGTTCTTCAAACTTTGTGCTTCAGTTTCGTGATCTTTTGTTTTGAAACTCGAGTGCGAATAATGTTTTTCATGCTCCTCGAGACTTTTTCTCTTCGCGTTACTGACGACAGAGTTTCGTTTTTCAGGCACTTTCTTCTTATCTGCTTGTTGATCTGGCACGATGGTTTGCACAGGATTGCAGTTGATGTTAACCTCCTCAAAAGATATCACGGAAGAATTATCAGGAGAAACGGCATGGCGAATTTTAAAATCGAGATTTTCGTTAAATTTGTGCACAACTTCGAATTCAGAATCATCGCCGCTCTGCTCTTGAACTGGATCGGCTAGCAGAAATTCAACTTTGTGAATAGGTTTTTTAACTTTCGCATCATTTGCGGGTGGTATTTGTTTTTGTTTATCTAAACTCAAGTCATCATCTGTTGATAATTTTTCTTTGAATTCAGTTTTAGTAACCTTCTGACCAAATTCCATCTCAGTTTCATCTTTTCCCGTTGTTAAATAAACCTCCGGAATACATAAGTTTTCAATTTTGATGCTTCCACTCTTGCTGTATTTTCTTTCCGAGGACATTTTAGATTTGCTCGAATGGACGTCTTTAAAGAGCGGATTGTCTTTCTTTTGGGAGGAGGTAAAAACTTTTTTAACTTGCTCCCATCTGCTTTGAAATTTTTTTGATCGCTTGGTGTCCGTTTTCGGAGTAAAATCTACACTTCTCAAGTTACTCTCTGGATCAGTATTTGTTCTTTTTACGTCAAGTTTCTGTTGCGAACTTGAAGTTTTGTTTTGGAATTGGTCATGTTCTAGAAGAAGTGATTCCAACAAATAATCACTTCTACCGTGGATATTCGGATCGAAATACGTCTTATCACCGAATTTGCGTCTGTAGTTAGGTCTGTATTTAAATTCCAAGTAAGAGCACTTGCTACGTAAGTATCTGTTGTCCTCTCTGGCGTTGCTCAACTGCTGCAACATGAGGGTTAACTTATTCAGACCTGACAACCCACTCAATGGCGAAGATTCATAGTTTGGTTTGCTGCTCGCGCTATCATTATTTCTTACATGTGCGCATTCGTTTATCATTTTCAACAAATTTTCCACTCTTTCATCCAAACTAATTTCTTTTTCGAAATTGTCCTCGGCGTTGAATTCATTATCTGAAGCAAAAACAGGAGCTGATAGTTTTCTTACCGGAAGATTTCCCCTACTAGTAGTTTCTTTCTCGGAAAGTTTCAAATGAGATTGGGGGTTGTCGTTTCTTGAAAGGAGTTCCCCTTCGTTTACACTGTCCTCGCGAACGGAGTTTCTAAATAAATCGGGATTACTTAGCGATAAATTTGTTTTGCTCGATGACTTCAGAATAGACTTCAGCTGATTTGTTTTGGATTCAAGTTTATCAGATGGTTCTAGCGATTTGATTGATGTTTTTGAAGGATTTTTATTTATTTTACTACTGTCATTTTCATTCTGATTTTTATAGAGCCCCAGAATTTCCAGAGCTCTGTCGCAAGTTAATTTAGTTTTTTGATCGACTTTTTCGTTTCTTTTCTCATTCATAAACTTGACATGATATGAACTTTGTTTAACGAGTTGGTCGTCATCTCTTTTAACAACGGTTTTGAAAATTTCGGATTCACTATTTGCTGCTGTCTCAATTTTTTCTTCATTATTAACGACATTGTTAATTATTTTTTCGATAATTTCTCGAATCTCAGCATCGAGAAAAACCCCAGAGCTATCATTGTTATCATTTAACTTGGACGTTTTATCAGATTCACACGAGTTCGTCATGATTTTATCATCCGTCACACCAATCCCATCCGAACTAGACTTTGGTAATGTTTGATTTTCTATAGAATCATAACGAAATGATATCGCTGATTCATTTTCTGAAACTCCAAAACCTGAATCTAGCAAGAGCACGTCATCATAGTTTCTGTTGAACGCTACTAACTCTCCGTGCGTCCCCATGCCTATGT
>NW_008705469.1:428372-475872 GCF_000326865.2 Helobdella robusta | reverse complement strand
GCTGTAGCTGCTTCTAATACTACTGCTGCTACATTTTCAGTACTACCACAATTAATACCAGTAAGGCTGGTTTTTTTTACATCTAAAGAGAGACTTTTTTGTGAGAGCATGTTCAAAAAACCCGTTTTTTATGAAGGTCCCGGTACAAGAGCGCAGTTTCAAATTCAGCCCTTTTATTTTTTTAAACTTTTTTCCATTCTTTTTCTATTTTTGTATAACAAACTATGAATGAGAAATTTATTTTTTTGTTTTATTCTCCGAACGGATCAATCGGTCTCTATTGAAGAAGCGTTGTGTTTGTTTAGCGAAGCGTCCGATTTGACTAATTGTTATTTGATATTTTTTATTAATAATTTTTCTACTGCAAACGATGTTTCTATATCTTTATCATTTTATTATACTCTGAATATCATTACTTTTAATTCTTTTTTTGACTAAAGTTAGAGATAAATTTATATTATTCCAACTGCTCAAATTAAAGTTTATGACCTAAGTTACATTTTCAATTGACCGAATGATTATTTCACGGCACATCTTTTTGGTAGAACTATAAAAAAATTTATTTGAATTTCTTTTTAGATTTAAAATTATTAAAATTAAAAATTAACTGATAGGATATTCAACAACAAAATTAATTTTCTTTGAAATTTCTTGCTCAAACTACTAACAATGTTCACAAAATTTCCATTTGAGAAATAGTTACTTTTTGTGATGAGACGGTAAAAAAGATAGTGTGGCCGGTTCTGCTGCTACAGTGGCTGCAATGTGGTCGTCACACATTTCAAATACAATGTATGTGATGCGTGGATTATAACGCGTATTCACATGCAATGCACTATGTTATGCGTGTGTGTGTGTGTGTGTGTGTGTGTGTGTGTGTGTGTGTGTGTGTGTGTGTGTGTGTGTGTGTGTGTGTGTGTGTGTGATTGAAAACCTATCTTTCTTCCACTAAGATTCTACTAAATTATTTCGATAAATTTTAATTGAACGGTGAAAATTAAATTAGACTGTGTTCCGCGGCTTAGTGGTACACATCAGACATATATACAACACATATGTAGAGGTAACAAAAAGGACGAAAATATAATCGGTCTAATGAAGATACATGGCATAAAATTAATAAAAAAGATATTTCATGGTTTGGTAGTAATGTAGCAAGAAGAATTAATCACATCTATATTGTCATTCTTTATGTAATATCCGACTATATGTTAAATTACTCTTTGTTATATTATATACATTTGGTTTGCTGTCTAGTTCCAGATGATGTTTTTTATGTTATTTGTAGTATTTATCAAAATATTAACTAGATTTAGTCAAATATCTAGTTAATATCAGTTAAAATTGGAGAGAAGAAAGATTTATTGATGATTTTTGCTAGATAATAATGAGTATTGTGTTAATAATCTTGTTTTGTTTTCAACCAGCAGAAGCAGGTTCGTTTTGTCTTTTTTTGAAATTCAAAATTTATTAAAATTAATCATTAATTAATGATTTTTTTAATTTTTTGTGACGCATTGCTGTTATACAGACATACAGAGAGAGCCCAACAAACTCAGCTGCTCTCTTTAGTACAGGATCACACACACACACACATAAACACACACAAACACACACTCAAACACACATAGCACATGTGAATACGACTGAATCCACTCATAACACACCTTAAATGTGTTGGGCCAAGATTTTCTTAGTAGTAGTGGTAGTAATGTAGAAGTAGTAGTAGTAGTAGTAGTAGTAGTAGTAGTAGTAGTAGTAGTTGTAGTTGTTGTAGAAGTAGTAGTAGTAGTAGTAGTAGTAGTAGTAGTAGTAGAAATAAATTAACTAAATATGAATTATCATTATATTGGTAAATCTGCATTTGCTTTTTTTTGAAATTTTTACCTCCTTCTCTGACTACTCCTTCATCAGTTACGAAGTTCAGAGCGGATCTCAAGAACCATCTGTTTGCAAAATTCATTGAGGAGCGCTGTCGAACCTCGCGGAAATAGCGCTTTATAAACTAATTGATTAATTTATTGATTGATTGATTGATTAATTGATTGATTGATTAGGTAGTATTTTAAACCGTACCTTGTACACTTCTTTGTATTCTATCAATTAGTCCTTTATGGATACTCGCTTCCGTGAGATGGGGCAACGGATGGGAACTATGATACGGACAGAGATCACGGCCACTGTTTTGTCGGTGGTGCATCCAACGGAAAAGCCTGGCTCATGGTAGATCTGGAAGATTCATACACTATAGACTGTATGGTCCTCTATCCTGAGTTTATTTTCTGTGAGTTTGTTCTGGCTGTCGTGTTGTATGTTGACATTTTATTGTGGGGTATTTTGTATTAGATTTTTATTTCAGTTTGTTTGTCAAAAAAGATTTTTAATTATTGATATGAATAAATAATTAAATAACTAAAAATAATAATTAAAAATTATCATTTTTGATAATTTTTTTCATCTCCCAGTTGACAAAATGAACAAGTTCGTAACCGGCGGTTCGAACAACGGATCCACAGAGAGAGGCAGTTACTTCTTATGCAACCAGTAGGAATTCGATCTTCCAAGGTGGATTGTTGGTACGACGAAATGCAACGCTAACATACCTGCAGTCAGATACGCTATAGTACAACAAAGAGTAGATATAAGTATTTTCCTGAATGTCTGTGAGCTGGAGGTGTTTGCCGCCAGAGATAATGGTGATAAGATTTGAAAATTTCTATGAATTTTGTTCTAGTTTATGAAATTTGAAAGATTTTTTATAATTTTAATCTGTTTTGTAATGTTTTTATAAGTTCCGCTGTTCTTGTGTAATAGATGTTAATACAATTTAGATTTATAAATTAATTGAATATTTTCAAGATAAATATTCACATTTTCTCAAGTTCTCCTAAATTATTAACTCTGAACATGAAACAAGTTTACCAAAATTTTTCTCAAAAAAATTCCAGCCAGCAAACTTTGGAACAAACTACCGAACCACAGACTAGCAAAGCCGACACCCTACACATTCAACAGGGCATCGGTGAATGCTTGCCTCGTCAGCTGTCTGCAACTTAACTGCGACTCAGTCAACTACAAAAACTACACAATCGCTTGCGAGTTGTTTCAGCATCAGTTCGGTTATTACGAAGGTAGCATCCCGGATCAAGTTCCCGACTGGGATTATTGGCAGTTGTTTTATGCTTAAACTTTGAACTATCTTTTATCTCTTGGCTACAATTGCTACTTTTATCAATACATACACTAGTTGATTGATTGACTGACTGACTGATTGATTGATTATTTGATTGATTGATTGATTGATTGATTGAGTGAGTGAGTGAGTGAGTGAGTGAGTGAGTGAGTGAGTGAGTGAGTGAGTGAGTGAGTGAGTGAGTGAGTGAGTGAGTGAGTGAGTGAGTGAGTGAGTGAGTGAGTGAGTGAGTGAGTGAGTGAGTGAGTGAGTGAGTGAGTGAGTGAGTGAGTGAGTGAGTGAGTGAGTGAGTGAGTGAGTGAGTGATTTTATATACTACTATCTTTCTGCTATGATTACATTTGATTGACTTTCGTCATTTCTTTAATTTTTTTAACTTTTTTCTTGAATTCATAAAAAATTTTGTATTTAATATTTTTAAAATCGGTACTATTGAAAATACAAAAAAAATTAAAAAATTAAAAATTGAAAAGTTAATTGAGCGAATAATATTTATGAGCTTGGGAAAGAAATTTTATGGAGAACAAATGACCAAAAAAATTAATATTTACTACTATCATTACTACTACTGCTACAAGCACAGTGTGTGTTTGTGTGTGTGTATGTGTTTGTGTGTGTTTGTTTGTGTTTGTGTGTGTGTTTGTTTGTGTTTGTGTGTGTGTGTGTGTGTGTGTGTAGGGTACCTCTAAAAATACTAATAACCAAAAATTATTTAATTAATTTATTAAATTAATTTAATTGCGTCACTAAATTGATCGATTTTGGTAGGTCATCCAGATGAAAAGACACATTTATCGGTGCAATTTTCTTAAAAAACAATTCAATAAATATATTCAAAAATAAATTTATTTATTTGAAAAATTTATTCCCAAATTACATCTATTCACGTTCGTTCAAGTTTGAAGTTCACAGTTGATAAACTGGGTATGGATAAAAAAAACAACTTTTTAAAATAAAAATTGTTTTTTGTAAAATAATAACTTCATTTGAAATAAGGACTTGTTCTCTTGTTTTTATGTGTACTATTTTTTTTAATTCAAAATTGGTATAAAGGAAATTTAGTTTGAAATTTTCTGTCGAGTTTTTTTTAGAAACTGATCTAACTAGTAGTCGGAGGGGGCTGTAGTGAAGATGAAAATTTTTAAGTTTTGCGTCATCTTTCTGAGTTTCACCTCTCTGGTTGAATCAAGTTAGAAAATAAACTTTGTTTTAAAATAATAAATATTCATTAAAATCATTACCTCAATCCAAATTAAATAATTAACATTTTTTTCTTTCTCGTGCCTCATCCTTTCAGAACATTGGCGACCATCGACCTCCACAAAACCCGATCTTTAAGACTTTGTAGGAATTGAAATATAGTGATATTCAGCAAGTAACACAAGAACTTCACGAATGTTGTTCGTTGCTGCTGACCGCGATCTCTTTTCCTTGCAATCTTTCCAGTAGTTGTTAGATTTTCCATTCTTTCCTTCCGCATGATGTGACCAAAAAAACTTTAACTGCCCCCGTCGGATCGTCTGCAGTAATTTCCTCTTTTCATAACCGGACTGTTTTAATACATCCTCATTCGAAGTATGAGAGGTCCAACTAATTTTCATAATTTTCTTCTTAAAAACCACATCTCAGCAGCGTTAATCTTTTTTCCCCATTTCTTTAGAAATTGTTCAAAACTCAGAGCCGTAAGTTAACACAGGAAAAATGTAACATTTTAACTGTTTTAATTTTGTTGATTCTCTGATTTTACCTTTTGTGAGAATTTTTATCATTTTGGAATATTCATCTTTCGCCATAGCTACTTTTCTTTTGATATCCACATCCCATTTACAACCTGGGGTAATCAGACTTCCGAGAAAATTGAAGCTTAATTAAAAACAAAATTGAATCTCAATTAAAAACGTAATTGAATCTTAATTAAAAACATAGTTGAATCTTAATTAAAAACATAGTTGAATCTTAATTAAAAACATAATTGAATCTTAATTAAAAACATAGTTGAATCTTAATTAAAAACATAGTTGAATATTAATTAAAAACATAATTGAATCTTAAATGTGCTTGATTTTTATACTTTTGATGAAATTATAAAAAATAATAACCACACGCACCATTACATATCACTAGATATATTGAAAAACTTCTCAAAACTAAATCAGAAAAAAATGCTTTCTTTTAAATTTTAGCGGCAAATTTGGCGAAAAGAAAAAAATCGAACTCGAGTTCAGTTTTTTCCGGAAGCCCGTGTTACGTGGCATCTATGGGCAATGATGGTAACTACAACCAATCTGCCCTCTGCTACTTCTACGTCATGACTGGCGATCCCACCCATGGCGAAAATTGGTGGATGGTTGATCTGGTGGAAAAGTTCTTCATCGATCGAGTCGTGGTTTACAGTACCGCTGCCTATTGTAAATTATTTTTTCATCAACGAATTCATTGATTGAAGATTTCATGATGTTTTCATTTTCCTGTGGATAAACTGTTTTAAACTAAAAAATTTTAGATCAAACTGTGTAATATTTCAATCTTAATTGCATATTAATGAATCAAACAAAATCGAACTATAGATGCATCGCTCAACTCAAATTTCATGCTAAATGTGTCTAAGATTACTACAAAATCATATGATACAATACGTTTGTGTTTCGACATGTTTATGTTTCAACACAATTTTGTAAAAAAAAATCTTCACTTATCAATTTATTCGTTTATTCACTCATTCATTTATTTATTCCTTCCTTGAATCAATCAATCATTCATTCATTAGTCCATCCATCTATCCGCTTTTCCATCCATTCACTCTTTTAAAAATCCTTCACAGCCGACCACCTGAGCCAATTCATCATCGGCCTCTCAAACTTGTTTACACCAGTAAAGCGAAACTTTTATGAGATTTGCGACCAGTACCTGCTGAGCGTCGTCACAATTTCGTCCTTCGAAGTGAGGTGCTATGCAAACCTGCCGGAATTTAAAGTCGTAGTCCTTCAGCAGCCTTATAACGGACCCGGGACGTTGAGTTTCGCTGAGGTTGAAGTCTATGCCAGTAGGAATCCAAGTTTGTATTTTCTTTATTTTATTATAGATAATCTATTTTGTTTTTATGTTAATTACAATCATGATAGTGACGATGAAGATGATGATGATGATTAAGAGGACGATGAAGATGATGACGATGATTAAGAAGGCGATGAAGATGATGACGATGATTAAGAGGGCGATGAAGATGATGACGATGATTAAGAGGACGATGAAGATGATGACGATGATTAAGAGGGTGAGGAAGATGATGACGATGATTAAGAGGACGATGAAGATGATGACGATGATTAAGAGGGCGATGAAGATGATGACGATGATTAAGAGGACGATGAAGATGATGACGATGATTAAGAGGACGATGAAGATGATGACGATGATTAAGAGGACGATGAAAATGATGACGATGATTAAGAGAACGATGAAGATGATGACGATGATTAAGAGGACGATGAAGATGATGACGATGATTAAGAGGACGATGACGATGATTAAGAGGACGACGACAATGATGACGACAAAGACAATAGTTATATAAGATAATTATAGAAAAAAGTCAAACAAAATAAAAATATGATTAACACTGAATAAACTCCTTTTCCGAAACACAAGATAGCAAACTGTGGTACAGACAGACGAACTATCGCATGCTGAAACCGGCCGCTCTGAAGAAAACACCGTCACCATTGTTGGAGTGCCTCATCCAGTGTGTCACCCAAAACTGCAACACCATCAACTACAATCGCAAATTAAGTTCTTGTGAAATTTTTCAATCTCTCTTCGGCTTTGGTGAACCTTTTTTTCTCACCGGCTCCGCTGGCTGGGACAACTGGAAAGTTCTCTATATCTAGAGAGGGAAAGAGTGAATTAGAAAGAGTGAGAGAGAGAGAGAAAATGAAAGAGAGAAAAAAAAGATCAAATAATGAAATGATTGAAAAATATGACAAAAGGTATATCTAGATAAATATATAAAGATAGAAAAGCAGAGAATAATGGAGAAAAAATGAATGTATAAAGATTGATAGAGAGAGAAAGAAAAAGAGAAAGTGAGAAGAGAGAGAAAACAATATGAATAGAGTTCAAATATAGCTCAAAGTTCTTTATTCTCCCATAATTTTTAAAGATCATCAAGAATGAGAAATAGTGTATGAAATGAGTTTTTTTCAAAGTTCCTTCAAGCTTGAACTAAAACCGGTCCAGCGTTGTTAAAGACTCGTAAATAATTTTCATCTCTCTCCTCTCTCTCTCTCTCTCTCTTTCTCTATCTTTTTTCTCTCTCTCTTTTTTAGGTAATCTACTAAATATTAATGAACCTTCACTAAATCATAATAAAATTCTACTAAATTATTTTCGTTAAATTTTAAATGAACGGTGAAAATAGCAGACATATATACACATATGTAGAGTTAACAAAGAGACGAAAATATTTTTATTATTCGGTCTAATGAACGTACAATGGCATAAAATTAATAGAAAAGATATTCCATGGTTTGGTTGTAATGTAGCAAGAAGAATTAATGGCGTCTATCATTATATATATTGTCATTCTTAATGTAATTTTTTACTATATGTCATATTATTTTTTTTATATTTTGTAAAATTGGTTTGGTGTCCAGTTCTGAATGTTATCTGTAGTTTTTATCAAAATATTAACTAGTTTCTAGTCAAATATTTAAAGATATATTGAGAATTTTTGCTAAATAATAATGAGTATTGTATTATTAATCTTGTTTTGTTTTCAACCGGCTGAAGCAGGTTCATTTTGTCTTTTTTTGAAATTCAAAATGTATTAAAATTAATTATTAACCAATGATTTTTTTAATTTTTTTGAAGCATTCCTGTTAAACAAACAAACAAACAGAGCCCACCAAACATAACTATTCTCTTTAGTGCGCGTTCAAACCTTTGAACAACAAGTGTCCTAACATTCGCATTCACACCTAAACGACAACGTACATACACACTACAATTCGGTTTGTATGTATATGTTCACATCACTCGTTCTAAACATACACACCCCAAGACGTACATAAATTACAACGAAACGGTGCAAATTTTTTATGTCCGTAAAAGCTTTGCCTCATACGCATCAGATATTTTGTTATTTGAATTCTGAACAAGGAGAATTTGAACCAGAGACATTGAGCATTAAAAAGGATAAAAAAAAAAACACGCCACTATTGTCGTCTGCGATAATTCGTTTTCCTAAAAAATATAAAATAAACATTTTGAGTGTCTACTTCTTCAACGTTTACAATTACAATTTTCAATTGCAATTCACGGTTACAATTAAAATGTACAGTTACAATTCCTAATTACAATTTACAGTTACAATTACAGTTCACAGTTACAATTTACAGTCACAATTTAAAATTTCCTCCGAATAGAAACAAATATCGCTCTACACAAGAACGCGACTACCGACGTTTACTACGGCGACCTGGACTGCAATGGCCCATGGCACGCCACAGATGGCAGTTACGATAACAACAGAATCAATTGCTACTGTTACTTCGGAGGTGGTTGGGGTCTAACTGCCTGGCTGATGGTTGATTTGGAAGAGGAGTTCAACATTGATAGCATTACTCTTTACACTGAGAATATTTATTGTGAGAATAACTTATCGTGTTAACATTCGGGATTTAATTTATCATCGTACTAGAAATAATTTAGCATACTGATACTTAAGCCAACCATAGATTAATTTTTATTAAAGTTTTTCCAACTAATTTCAAGATAAGAATAACTAATTAAATTTTTAAAGCTTAAGTAATACATGTTCGCTAACACAACATTTCTAATCAATATATCCCTTGAAACGCTCACAGGGTATAAAATGCATCAGTTCATAACTGGCGGCTCTAACAACAAAACAACGGTAAGAGGGTCGTACTACATATGCAATCAATATGAATTTGAACTGACAAGGCCCAGCGTATGTCCAGTCAAATGCAATGCAAACATTCCTGCTGTCCGATACGTCATAGTCCAACAAAGGAAAGATATGACCTTACATTTGAATGCCTGTGAACTGGAGATATATGCCGCGAAAGTTAATAGTAAGAGTTGATTTAGTGATTTTTTAAAAATAATTTTCATTATTCTTTGTAGAATGTTTTTGTTTTTGAAAATATTTTTATTTTAAATTGATTTTAATCCTTTTATTTGACTACGATGTATACCATGAGTTATGTGGCTAAGAAATCTGTATCAAATATGTAGAGTAAAATTTTATTTTAGAGAATAAAACTCAAAAATTGATAATTTTTAGGTTTCAAATGATGGCTATTATTAATAAAATAAAAAATTATGAGAGAAAAACTTAACACAAAACCAAAAAGCAAAATCATTCACTCATTCCAATCCTAGGTAGCAAGCTATGGAACAAACAGTCAGACCGCAGATTGGTAAAATGGACTCCCTACACGTACAATAGAACTTCGGCCCATCTGTGTTTGATCAACTGCATACAGCTAAACTGCGATTCAGTCAACTACAACAATCTTACAAACGCCTGTGAGATTTTTCAACATCCATTTGGTTATTATGAAGGAAATTTACCCACTTTTGCCAAAAGTTGGGATTATTGGCAGTTATTCTACGCGTGAATTACTTTTATTTTTCCATGTTAAATCCATTTTAAGTTAGGGCTGGATCGGTAGGGTGTGGTGTGGTCTTGGGGCTACAAAGAAGTGGAGGTCCCTATTTATTTAGTGAAGGCCTCCCTTACAATTTCAATTTCCTAAATTTCTATCTATTATTTCTATCGCAAAAATACTTTTCAATTTGTCTTTTTAATTCATTCATTTATTTTTTTTAATCTTTCCAACGATACTTTTTTATATTTCTTTTTCCTCTCTCTCTCTCTTTCTCTCTCTCTCTCTCTCTCTCTCTCTCTCTCTCTCTCTTTCTCCCTTTCTATCTCTCTCTCTATCTATCTCTCTCTTTCTCTCCCTCTCTTTTTCTCTTCTGTTTTTTTACTGACAATAAATATATAAATGTATATTATTTAATGTATTTAATGGAATAACTAATTAAATATTTAACAAAGTGATCGTACATTGCACGGATCATTGGCTGCATAATGATGGTAGAAAAAAATATCTTTTGTCTGTTTGATGGTGCATGCTTAAGTAGTTGTTATTTGATATTTGAGAATAATTAAACAGCAATAGAATTATAATGAAAATAGTAATAAGCTGAAGGAGAAACAGACGGAGAAAAACACAAAAATAATGATAATATTTATGATAATGTTTGCTTCATGGGCAAAGTGATGTTTCTTTTATTTCTTCATATTCTGGGAAATTTTATTTCTAGTTTTCTTATTTTTTTCAAAAGTTTATGAATATTTTATAATTTGTAATTTTTTCAATTGTTTTAATTCACATTTATAATTAAATTTTTATATATTACTATTTATCAGAAGTACAAAAACGCTCTCCAAACCAGCTTAATTTTTGAATTTTTAATCATTTAGATAAAATTAATTTGAATTATTAAAACATATACAATAAAAAAATAGCTATTTCTGGTTGCTAGATGTAATGGCAAAATTAACGATTTGTAACTTTCAAAGCATGGCAAATTTATATATAAAAATGGAGATATTTATAAAAATTTCACGAATTGAAGTGTAAATTTTATTTAAAAGATAAAACTTTGTCAGTTTAAAACATTCTGTTTCATCGACTACGTGCACTTAACTATGGACATAAAACTGGAAAAAATCTTTAAGGCTTTTTAGGCTGAAACTACCAAAAGAGTATGTCAAAAAAATAGGTTTATAAAGCAATTGATAACATTTTGCAGGAATTTTGCAACATTCTTGCTGTAGTTTTGAGAATTTTGAAGAATATTTACAAAGATTTTTAGGTTTTTGGTAACAGTTTATTATACTTCGAAGTGTTAAATAACCTTTTGCTACAATTTTCTGTAATTTATAACAGCTTTACAAAAGTTTCGTAGTGTTAGGTAAAGGTTTCAAAAAATACTGTCTATGTTTATAACATTTTTCAATAGCTACACGTTTAGAAAAAATGTTAGAAAAGTTGTTGCTGTGGTGTTTGCTGCTTTTTATGGTTAATCAAAGTTTGTATTTAATTTTTCAACATTTTATGTTTAATAATAAATTAATAATAACAAATCATTCATTATTAATTGAAAATATATAAATATATAAATTTGAAATGTTGGAAAAATTTTGGAGAAAAATTGATAACAATATTAATGCATGACAACTTATAATCATATAATCAAACAAAATAAAAAAAAATCAATTAATTGATAGTGAAAAAACGCCAAAATATAATTCAAATTTCTTGAAATAAATTTTCAGCCAAAGGCGCAAGCCTATCAACCCTTAAAAACGTCAGCTCATCCAGTATATACTACCCCGACTGTTACGATCCTAGCAGAGCTGTAGATGGGAAATATATGCAAGATGATACTTGTGTAAATATGTTTTTAGGCAATGATGTTTCTGGCGGCCCAAACTGGTGGCTGGTCGACCTTGGAGTCAAATATTTCATTGATAGAGTTAAGGTTTTTAACACTGAAAACCACGGTTAATGTTTTTCTATTTGAAACTATTTTTATATGAACTTGTAAGCGTATTTATTTTAAGCTTATTTAGTTATTTAGAAGGAGTATTTTTTTTTTAAATTTTAGTTGAATTGTAAAATTTTTTGAAATATAATTCAACATTTTGACGTTGAAACACGTATCCACCTAACTACCAGAAACAAGCTTAAACATGTTCATAGTGGGCCTATCAAACATAGCAACGTCAGTGGATAGAAATACGTACGATGTATGTGACCAGTTCTCACAGTCAACGAGTCTGATAAGTTCATACCAAGTGAAATGTTACGCTAATTTGGCGCAATTCAATGTGGCTATTATACAGCAACCTCTAGTGGCACGGGATGGATAGCCTTTGGCGAAGTGAAAGTGTTTGCCTGCCAAAATCCTGGTTTGAATTAATACTTTTGTAATCATTACTCCAAAATTTTTGTTAAAACAAATTTAAGTGCACTCCCAGACAAAAATTTCTATATACATTCCTAATTTTCCGATTCAAATTAAATAGCTAACAAAAACCACCATCCCTACTACAAGATTCTAAAGTTTGGCTGCGTAACTCAAACAGACGTCTGAAGAAATCACCAATGCTGAAAGTTACAGCATCGTCTCGTATGACCTGCGTTATTCAATGTAACATTCACAAATGTTGTTCTGCTAATTTTAATGAAGTTTCAAAAATATGCGAATGTTTTCAAAATCTGAAGGGGAGTGGAGAGTCCTACGTTGCTGAGCCGGCTGTCGGCTGGGACAACTTCAAATTTCAATTCGTGTAAGACGAGTAGAAACTCGAATAATATTTCAGATTTCTTAGACATTTTTTCAAAAAAATACTAAATATTTGATGAAAATTTGAGCATGTATCAGTTATTTTAATCGTATTTATTAAATTTTATTTAAAATGAACATTGTTTTAAAAAATATATAATTTTTTCGTGTTATTAATCCAATAAAAAGTTCTAATTTTTAAAGTATTTCAAAGCAAGGATTAACAACAGATAAGCAAAAACATTGAGAACTACACAACCAACAACACTTATAACAAGCATTATTACAAAGAAGAAAGAATGATGGAAGAAGTTAAAGATATAAAAAAAAAGACAGAATGATTAATTGAGATAAAAAATAAAAAAAGATAGAAGAAAAGAGATAGAGAGGGATAAATAGAGCGCAAACATGCAGACAAAAATAATTATTCCTCTTAGGATATTTCCCCGTAATTTTTTAATGGATATCACGAACGACAAACAGCGTATGAAACGAATGACATACTGCCTTTCTTTTCAAGTTCTTTCAAATGTGAACTGGAACGTACCATGCTTGCATAGTCAGAGACGTTTAAATTGTCTACATGTCCGTCTTCCTCTCACTCTTCATCTTTCTCTCTTTCTGTCACAAACTGTCACGCTGGACAAACCCCCTCCCCCCCTCTTCCCAGCGTGACGTAATTAGTGAATGGCCCCTTATTCACCTAAAATGTTCGTTAAAATCTACTAGTCAAATTGTTTTTTGAAATCTAGCTGTTGGTAAAATTGAGAAAATTTATGATAAAATAAAAGTGGCATCAGAGTAGAGTGAATAAGTAGGAACAAACAGTAGCAGATCTAGGAGGTGAATACAGGGTTTCACACCCCACCCTCCATCAAATTGCAAAAAGGGAAAATTTTAAAGATTCCGTGTAAAAAATTGTCACTAAGTTGATAATTTGAAAACGAAACGAAAAAAACACCAAAAAATAAAAAAATTAAGCATAAAAATGCTGCCAATAATCCCAGCCATACTCCGGAATGGGATAAACCCCAGTTTAGTATCCGAACGGATAGACGAAGATCTCACAGGCAGTTGTCTGGTTGTCGTAGTTGAGGAAATCGCAATTAAGTTGGAGGCAGTTGATGATGCAACTGTTTATGGAGGTTCTGTTGTAGTTGTATGGGGTTGGCTGTTTTAGTTGGAAGTTTGCCAGTTTGTTCCACAATTTGCTGGCTGCGGAAATTGTAAAAAAAAGTTTCACAAGTTTTACAAATCTCTCTCTTTCTTTCTCTCTCTCTCTTTCTCGTATTTCTATTTAATTTACTCTTTGATTTTAACTGGTTAACAATTTGTATATATTCAGACAAAATCAGTTATGGAATTACAAACTCATTCATCAGTCGATGTATAAACTAAGTATTTTATTGAATCTAACAGGAGTTTAAAGTTAAACATTACTTAAGGTAAACATTTCGCAAACTTATCGGCAATATTTTAGATTGCAATCACGAATTTGAATACTTTCCAAAAAAGATTCCAAATTTCTCACTGCTATTTCGAGCTTCAAAGACGAGAATCTCGCAGACATTCAAGGTCCCCGGTGCATTGTACTTCTGTTGTACAAGTACAAATCTGATGGCCGGTATATTGGCGTTGCATCTCATGGTACAGGAAGCTCCAAGTGGTATTGGATATTCGTGCTGGTTGCATACGTAGTAAGTACCGCGGACCGTGGTGTTGGTGTTGGAACCGCCTGTTATGAAGTTTTCCATAGAACTGTCTTTGGATTGTATAAAAATTCTCTGATAATATTTCAGTAAAAAGTATTTGTGTTGTTCTAACTAGAGTTTCATTTGTTAGTATTTTATTAATTTGTATTTCAGTTACTGTCACACTCTTAAACTAAATCTGCATTTGTCTTTTCTGACCATTTCTCTTTGAAACTTTCCACCTCCTTCTCTTACTGCTTCTCCATCACCATGACTCATGATAAACTTCATGGAAACATCTGTCAGTCATCAGCAATGATTCATACTTGGCTCTGGATGTCCTTACTCTCGTCAAATGGAGAGTGACATAACGTACTTCAATCTTGACTGTTGGACTTTTTTTTAACAAGTTTATTTCATGTAACGCATAAAACTTTGCAGAAAACTATTTAAAAATCCATTTAAATTAAATTTTAAATGTTGATGAGAAAATATAAATTTGTGCCAAGAGTATGTTCGAATCCGCCTCTCCAAAAAATTACTGCCCGTAGACATCTGTCTCAATTGATTATTGAGTAAACCGGCTCTGAATGAGCAAACACAACGATCATATGGAGTTTTGCAATGCTTTATTCTAAATCTAATTCAATATTTTTGAAATTACACTACGAAGTAATAAAAAAATTGAAATAAAGGTTACAGAATATTTATTTAATGATTTGTAACATATTATGTAATATTACGCTCACATTTTCCAAAACTCAAGCCGAAATATCATGATACATATTGCGGATGGTGTAAAGAGATACTCAATGAAGATAGCATAATAGTGTGTGATGAGCATGGGACATAGTTTAGGGATATTCAAAATATTTTTAGTTATAATTTAATAGTATAATAATTTCATACATGTATAATTATATACACGTGTTTATAATAATATAGTCTCATAATTTTAAAATGAAATATCTAGGCCAGACGTTTTCATCATCTTATAACATTCACCAAGCAACCGTTTAAATATGATCAACAGTGAAATTAAATATGATCAACAGTGAAATTAAATTGTTTTAAAGTTTAAACTGTTTTTAAGAGTCAACTTGATTGATTAAATAAACAGTTTGACAGAATAGTTTAGAAGAATAGTGCAAAAATGGACTAAAATAGATAAAAAAATCGCTAACTACAGATGTCAAAATACTAGAAAAAGAAAATTTGAAACAAATTTTCAAAAATGCATTTTTAATAGTACGTTGAAACGAATTTTACCATTCCAAACTGTCCTACTCGTCTAAGCATACTGAACTTTCCAGGTTTCCCAGCCAGCAGCGGTGGTCAGGGTGTAAGGTTCGCCCATTCCTTTCAGAGTTTGGAAAAGTTCGCACCGTTGCGTGGCGTTTCTGTAGCTGACCAGGTAGCAGTTGCGAACGCTGCATTCGCTGACACAAGCTGCACGAGATGATGATTTGTTGTACGTAACGGTTTTCTCTAAGCGCTGGTTTGGAAATCTTAACCAAAGTTTAGACTCTGGTGTAGTAATTTACGAGAGAAATTAAAGTCTATTACTAATTAATGATTGCATTCGGTGAATTCAGTAGTTTAAATTTTTGACAAATAAAATGTAATCGAACCGGGATTTTTTGGCTCAAACACTTCCACTTCATCAAGAACCAAAAGGCCAGGGCCAGTAGCAGGTTGTTGGATGATAACCATACTGTATCTAGGTAGACTTGCATTACACTTGACCTGCTGGAATCTTAATGACTTAGTTTTTATTTGGATCTGCTCACAAACATCGTAGGAGTTTCTCACAACCGGGTCCTGGACTTTGCTCAGACCGACGATGAAGTTATCATAATATAGCTCTGAAAAACATTTAGCAGGCGGGTCATTTATAAGTTGGATCAGCAATTTTCTATTGAATTATATAAAAGTCGATATTTGAAAATTAATTTGATGTCTTCGAAGATACCAATGAACATATTTTAACCTACCATATCCTTTGATTTTGAAAACAACAACACGGTCTATGTAATACGAGGCTCCCAATTCCACCGACCACCAATAAGGGGCATTTTCATTATAATAAATGTCAAAATAGAAAAAAATGTAGCAGACAAAAGTTTGGCTCTTTATCCCATCAACAGCATAGCGTGGATCATAACAAAAACTGTAATTATATCCATGAACTGTCTTGTTTCTAGCCAGGTTTAACTCTTATGAACATTAAAAAAATTACTTTTTCAATAAAAAAAAAAGACAATTAATGCCAATAAGCTGACAAATAAAATGCTCCAAAACAATTTTCCGATTGAGACAAACATTTTTACTAAAATTGTTAGTTCTTCTTACCTGCGTCAGTCCAATGTTGAGCCATTAGAAGTGCCAAACAAAATTTGAACATTGCTGCTTCTTACTGCATTCAAGATCATCTGTCAATGTCTTACAAAAAGTAAAAAATATTTATTTGAAAATTTTAGCACCATCGTCTGTGTGTGAAATTCAAAACTTTTTTATCACCTTTTTCTCTCATCATGTTTATTTTTCTTAAGCGATCACTTTTTATTTCTCTTTTTCTCTTTCTTTCCCTCTCTCTCAAAACCTCTCTCTCTCTCACTTGTTTTCAATTTTGTTGATTTCTCAATTTGAAGTATTTCTAAATCACGAACATACAGAACATTAACACCATTACAAATAATGAAATCTTATTTAGTTAATCAAACAATGAACTTTCAAGAAACTACATTTCAAGACCAGTCAGCACTGATAGCCAATATTGCAGTGTCACCTTAAAATACCCTCAAAGTAATTTAAAAACAAACAAATTATTTGGTACTTAGCAAATAATCATATACTAACCAAATGAAACTCAGATTTAAAGACGTCTTTACTGTCAAAAATAACTGAAAATTACTTCAAAAATGAAATGATTTTCTTGCAATTGGTTGTTTTTAAACTTTGTATCTTTCTGGAAAAATACACGTGTAAACATTTCATTGGCTGGATTTGATCTCACGTCATCAGCAGACTGGTTGTAAGCATTTCATTGGTTGAGATTTAATCCACGTCCCAACGAGTCGGTCTTAATAACTGAATTAAATTTTTTTTCAATTTGGATGAAGTTTCTTAAGAAATTTCATATGAATTCCTTTTTTTAACTTTAAATCTGACATAAGAACAATGGTATCATTTAATATTCACGCCTGTCTTACAAATTCAACTTTTTCTTCTGTCTAAAAAGACTAGCTTTTTACCAAAATGAGTCTTTTGAAACAATGTACGTACGGATCTTAAATCTTGGAGATATTTATTAATAATTCATGTCGTTATAAATCTCTTCCTTCTCTCTCTTTCTCTCTTTTTATCTCCTTCTCTTGCTATTTCTCTCTATTTTCCTCCTTCTCTATCTTTCATTTTTCAAATTAATTTTACTTTTTTACCTTCCTTAGCTTAGAAACTGTACTTGTGCAATTGTATGCACTTAGCGATAAATTCAAAACTTGAACTTATCAACATAAGTAGTAGTAGTAGTAGTAGTAGTAGTACTAGTAGCAGCAGCAGCAGTAGTAGTAATAGTAAATATGGTAGTAGTAGTAAAAATAGTAGTTGTGGGAGTGTTTGTTCAACCAATTTAGTTAACTTTGTTTAATTAGTAACAAATGCTTCAAATATTGAACGTACAGACTGAACAAGTCTTAATGCTTCGATTGCTTCTTTATTTATGTTCTATTTCACTTTATATTTTATTTTAATTTTATTTCATACTTGCTAATATAGTGTGTATGTAGGAATTTTTTTATTGATTGCACATTTGTGGCTAGACGACTTCATTCTGAGTGGTGATTTCAATGGCAACTTTGTATATATTTTTTCCAACTTCCAAACGCAATTTGATCATTGCAAATGAAAGTTTACTTGGCAAATCATCCAAAATATCATTCTATAATTTAAGATTAAAACTTCGTTAGATACTATTAATTTAAACGGATTTTCTGTAATTTTTCAAAAAATTTAAAATTAAAAAAACTGCAAAAACAGTATAAAATTTTGAAAATGTTTTATTTGTCGAAATAATTTCCCCAAAAATACTTTTTCAAATTAGTAATGATAGTTAAAAATACTATCAATCTTCCCCGTAACCCTGGCACGTAATGCAACACTTGTCCTTACTCTCCCTGCACATCCTTTCTCTGTCTTTGGCTACATCTTTGCAGGTATACATGGAGTTATCTTCGTAAGATTTGAAACGATTTGGCGCATCACCGTATATGCAAGTACCTGTGAAATGTGTGTGTGTCTGTGTGTGTGTATGCGTGCGTGTGTGTGTGTGTGTGTTTGTGTGTAGTTTTTGGATGTTGGGTGTTACTGGCTTAATAGCTGCTTTGAATTAAAAGTGGGGTTTGGTTTTAAGTTGAGGAAAGATTTTGAAAAGAAAGAGAACTTTTTTCCAGAAAGTATGTAGTGTGGTTGCAGTTGTACATGTACATTACTTATTCGTTATTTTATAAATTGGGATTTTGTAAAATGTTTTAAGAGTTACAGTGTGGAGAAGTTGTTGGATGTTAATTTTTACATGTCCGTCATTTCAGAGTTTGAATTTTATTAATAGTTGAGAAGATGTTTTGAAAGTAAAATGAAAAACTGAAAAAAAATTGATAAATTTAAAAAAATTCCACATTTCGTCTAATTTATCAATGTTTAAAATGAAAAAAAATCAGTTTAGACATATCGGTTTGAATCGTTACGATAAATTGAAATGAAATATTTTTTCTAGGAGCTAGTCCAATAAAGCTATTCCCAAAACAAACAGAAAACTCCTTCCAATATGATATACTAACCTTTGACCGACGGAGCTCTTTCGTCACGAACACACTGGCCCCTGATACACCACATCTTGTCACCGCAGGTTGTACCATCGTGAGCCCTTCCAAAATGGTCACAGCCATTTAATTGCGGGTTCCAACAGTGCATTCTAGAACATATGGAGTCGTGCTCTTTGTCTCCAGGCTGTGTTTGTGTGTGTTTGTGTGTGTGGTGTGTATGTGTTGATATTTAACGGCAGCGATCTCTCTTTTAAAATATAACTCGGTATTCAATGACAAAGGATTCAATTAAATACACAAGTGGGATGATACAATAAATAGAGAACTAATTTTCAAGAATTCCCAAATCAGACAGGAAACCCACTCACAGTGCAGTACTTAAATGCCATTCCATATCTCATCTGGCACTGAACGTCTGGACTGTACTTGGTCCCTGGCATGTCCACCAAGTAAGTGGCAATTTCTTCGTACTTCCGGTACATATTCTTCCTACTCAGACAGTTGTGGTTGTCTCTAAAGAAAAATGAGGAGATTCGTTATGGCGTCATAATTTTAGAGTATGTTAACGGTAATGTTCGAAATTATGAATCCGTAATAATGATTTTGAATGTGAAGTTGATGATTTAGAGTTGAGTTCAAGATGGCGTGGGTAATCATTAAATTGGAATTATTTTAAATCTTCATTAAATAAATTTTCCAGTCATTCATTTTTATATATAAAAATATCAATTCAAAATAATTTTCAATTTATTAAACTTTTTTACAAAAGTTCTAAATCCAGTTCTAAAAATGTTGGTAGAAATAATTTTTTACGAGTTAAAAAACATTAAAAAAACTCGTTTAACCAAAATTTCCGAATCAATCAATCAAAAATATTTAGAACTAACCCAACTATAGAGTCGGTTAGAAGCTGGAAATACTTCCTGGAACAGGGTGAAAAGGTGTGGTAGTTGTTCTTGGCGGACCACGGGAAATAGTTGGAGCCCATGAGATAGAGATCGTCCAGTGTGCAATTATTGCGATCTCCATCATGCCTCGAACCCAAGCTGATGAAAATTTTTCTCATTTTTTATAATTTATTTTTCAAATATTCATTAAATGGTCTAAAAAAAAGACAGATTTTCGACTCAAATTTAAATTTAAATTTGTTTTTAAAGGGTGTCCAATCAGAGCCGGATTTAAAGCAAGGCAGAATTTGGGGGGGGGCTTAACAAGATAAGTTCTCCGCAATAAATAAAACATAATTTAAAAATATTTTTGTCGCTAAACTTTCACAGACTGCAAACAACTTCAAAGACTTCAGCAACTCACATGTGGCCCATCTCGTGCGCGGCTGTGTCGATCGTATCATAGAGGCCCTTGCTTTGAATCAGAGCAGTCCCGGCTGTCCTACAAACTGTTCCAATGTAAGCTCGCCCAGGTATGTCACCAGTATCGTAACTTCATAAATTAGAAAAAAAAATAATAATTTATTTCTCCACAAACATTTGTATTTTTATCTTTTTTGCTGACGACAACTATCACAAAGCACATGCTAAGACGCTTGAATGAACGCAAAATTATGGATATCACAATTTTTCACAATCCGTGAAGAAGTGCCAGAGTTGGAAATCGGTTTGATTGGGTACAAATTTTATTGATACCTATTAATGATACTTTGCAAAAGCGTTTTTGGACAACAAATATTATCTTTATTTGTCTTTGATCTTGGAAAAAAAAAACATTTTATCAATAATTTGATCAGCGAGTTAGCTCAGTAGGTTGAAATGTTATGTCTCACCTTGTTATAACGAGATAACCTGCTTCAAGTACAATGTGTGTGTGTGTGTGTGTGTGTGTGTGTGTGTGTGTGTGTGTGTGTGTGTGTGTGTGTGGCCAAAGGCAGAAAAGTTTTATTATAAGTATAAAATGATACGTTAGCAGTCCGGCTTAATGGAGAACAATAAAAAAATATTAATTTTGTAAAAAAAAAAACAAAGAATCTAAAATTTAAATTCACCCAGTAAAAGCAACAGCCATGTCAGAAGTTGGAACTTTATTATTTGGTTTTTCTCTCGTCCTAAGGTTGTTCGCCACCCAATCAGCCACACTCGCCTGCGCAGGTGTCATCTTCAGTTTTCCATCGCTGCTTTTGAGTTTCTCTATGAAGTCTGCTGAGTCTGCGGTCTATGAAAATTATTTCTTCTCAAATTTTAAATTGAATTTATTTTAAAATTCTGAAAATTTCTACAGGTTTTTAGTATCTAGAATAACATTTTCCGAAGTCTTATTTGATGTGAAGTTTTAGTTAGTTTTCTTTTTTTAACTTTAAGATGTTACACCTGTTAGTTTTCAAAACTATTTTGAAAATTTAAGACCATTTATGAAATGAATTACATGATTTTCTAGATTATTTTCAAACTTCAAGTTCAATTTTTCGAGAAAAAAAATTATCTCAGGTGAGGTTTCATGTTGTTTTCTGAACTCACTAACTTCGCAGATGTAATAGCCGATCAGTCTGACGGAGTATTTGTATTTCATATCGTCAATCGTTCGGTACTTTTTATCAATCTGAGGTAGAGAAATTTATTCTGTTCGGATTATCTAGTCACTGATGATGAAAAATATTTCAGATTACTAAATTTAAGTTATTGTTGGTTGGTCGAACTTATAAAAGTTAAAATATCGAAGTTAAATTTAGCAAGTTATTGTCATTCCAGTGAAATGAACAGCGTTTAAGATTAGCAGATTTTAAATACAGCTAAATGTTGAATCCGGGTTGTATAAAAAATAAAGTGAAGTAGTCTATTATATAGTTACTAGGTTTGAAGTCAATTAATTAATTAATCATTTTAAATATGTGAAATACAATTAATTGTTGCTGAAATAAGTTATAATGGTAGTAAAAAACAACAAAATTTTAAAAAAATAATGAAAATAAAATTTTTTTTATTGAAAATGTTTCTACAATAGACCAACCCCATCTGCAATGTTGGCAAAATGATACTTTATCATCTGCATTGCTCTATCCCTATTATTCTCATTCCATTTCATGAAACTTTTAAAAAATTGGAAAAAAAATAGTTGATTAAAAAAATAATTTATTAATTAAAAAAGTTATAGTCGGCAAGGTAGCTCAGTCGATAGAAGCGCCATGTGTTTTGTTGTAATTGTTTTGTAACCTGGATCGAATACTGTCTACTTTCTGTCTGTTGTCGAAAATGCAAAAACTTTCGTGTGGCGTGTCGTGGCGTTGTGTGGTGTGGCGTGTCATGGCGTTGTGTGGTGTGGCGTGTCGTGGCGTTGTGTGGTGTCGTGTGGTGTGGCGTGTGTGTGTGTGTGTGTACGTCGTCTGTTGTGATAAAATGAGTGAAAAATTTTAAAAATCTCTTACCGTTGAAATAGAGCGTAATCAATGATGAAGAGAACTTCAATGACCAAATCATTCTCCGCCAGTACCTCGCGTTTTTGACGGGCATCCCCATTAAGCCCTTCAACTGCTAATAAATTTCTCTTACTTACTTTAGTTTTATTTGATAGAAAATGAATTTATTTTCATAAATAACAAAAATTTTCTATGTTATTTGAAATAATCTAAAAATAAATTCTATACAAATTGATCCTGAATCATAAACCATCTAGCTATGTAACCATCCTATGTAGTTTTTATGGGATTAAAACTTAGAAGTTAAACATTTTTTCATGCTGTATAATGGTTACTGTGCCATAACATAGCATTACAGAACAGAATTTAACCAAAAAATATTGTTGATAACATAAAAACTGGAAGAAAAAAACAATCATTTATTAATATTATAATTAAATTTAAATAAAAAATAAACGAATTACTTTCAAAATTCTCCCCAATAGCGGAAAATTGCGCTAACGAGAAGATTAAAACAAGACAAGAAAATATTTTTAACCAAATCATCGTTCGCGTGCTGGGTTTCACAATTTGTGTGGGAAGTCTTGATTTACATAGAAATCGTCGCTTTTGTAACCTTCCTGAATGTTAAACAAACACTACTGCTGATACAACAACTATTGCACCTGCTACTGCTGCTATTACTACTACTACTACTACCACTACTACAGCTGCTGCTACTACTACTACTGCTTCTGCTACTACTACTTTTATTAGTACCACAACTACCACCGCTGCTTCTGAAGCTGATTTTTTGGCTTCATGAAGTCTCAGTTAATGAAATAGAAAACTAAAACATATGTAAAAATTACAAAAGTTAATCCGCGGGTTGTGGCAGTCCCGAAACATCCCTCCTCTACCTACTCTCTCCCTACTGAAAATTTTTTCTGGAGCGTTTAACGAGCAAAAAATATTTGTGTGGTTAGTGGTGGGAAGAAATTTTTTTGCAATTAAGCAAAAGCTGCGTGGTTGCAGTGCAGTCATTTAGAAAAATTACTCTCTCTCTCTCTCTCTCTCTCTCTCTCTCTCTCTCTCTTTCTCTATCTCTCTCTCTCTCTCTCTTTCTCTCTCTCTGCAAAACTTTTATTAAAGTAAATAGATGAAAAAAATGAAACTTATGAAAATTGATTGTTAGGCAAATATTACTACTACTACTACTACTACTACTACTACTACTACTACTACTACTACTACTACTACTACTACTACTACTACTACTACCACTACTACTACTACCACTACTACTACTACTACTACCACTACTATTACTACTACTACTACCACCACTATTAATACTACTACTACTACTTATGATCATGACGTCATATTCTCTCTTCCGATTTTGAAATCGTCATTCAGAATGTTTCCGTTGAATTTCAGCGAGCCTTCTACGTGAGCTCTGGATGACAAATACTGACGAATCGGGTTTTCACAGCTTGCTGAACCTATGTCGGTGAAGATAAAATATTATTTATTATAAAGAATTATAGTTGAGTAATTATGAATAATTATAATAATATAATTATAATAATATTGATTGTTATGAATATTTTTATCTATCGCCGAATGAATTTAGACTTGCCACTAGACCACAGGTGCTATTCGAATTGGGTTATTATAAACAGCATCATCGTCGTCGTCATCTGTGTCGTCATCATCATCAACAACAACAACAACACCATCATCATAATCCAAATCATTCATCACCATCATAATCACACACATTATCATCATCATAACCACAATCATCATCATCATTACCTCTCTCCAAATACTTGATGAGGTACATTTCCGTCTTAATGTAATGGAAGACAATTGGAAAATGGCTTAAGCATGTCAATCTCTGTTGTTATTATTATTATTATTAGTTGTAGTAGTAGTGCAAGTAATAGTAGTAGTAGTAGTAGTAGTTGTTGTTGTAGTAGTAATAGCAGCAGCAGTAGTAGAAGTAACAATGACTGAGCAGAGTTAGTAGTAGTAGCAGCAGCAGCAGTAGTAATAGCAGCAGCAGTAGTAGCAGTAGTTGTAGTAGTAGTAGTAGTAGTTGTAGTAGCAGCAGCAGTAGTAGTAGCAGTAGCAGCAGTAGTAGTAGCAGTAGCAGCAGTAGTTGCAGTAGTAGTAGTAGTAGTAGTAGTAGTAGTAGTAGTAGCAGTAGTAGCAGTAGTTGTAGTAGTAGTAGTAGTACTAGACAGTGCTACTAGCACAAATGATAATGATATAATATTAACAATAACATTAACGACAACAACAACAACAACAACAACAAAAACAATAAAAATAACCTTGCAAACCCCAAGATAACGTCTATGACCCCGAGACGAGTACCAAGCTGGAATATTCCCCGCCAATAAAGAGGACAAGCCTATGGCGGGTAAGAAAGTTTCGCGTCCTGATGATGATGATGATGGAGTTGGGGTGAGGATGATGATGTGGTGAGGATGATAATGATGATGATGTGGTGAAGGTGATGATGATGAGGTAGGTGAGGGTGATGATGAAGATGGTTGTTGTTACGTTAAAGAGGTTGGTGTTGGTTGACGGTGAGTCTGATGGGAGTGATGATTATGATGAAGGTAGCAAGGATGATGATGATGAAGAAAAAGA
Source organism: Helobdella robusta (assembly GCF_000326865.2). Lineage (NCBI taxonomy): Eukaryota > Metazoa > Annelida > Clitellata > Rhynchobdellida > Glossiphoniidae > Helobdella > Helobdella robusta. The sequence goes on along the minus strand of NW_008705469.1, from coordinate 450,771 downwards.
TGATGATGATCAAAAATTATTCTATCATAAACCTTTAATGTCTCTAGTGTCTACCATATACCCACCACGGTTTGATAAGCTTACTGATGTTTTTACGTCTTCGGCTGTGTGTGTGTGTGTGTGTTTGTGTGTGTGTGTGTGTGTGTGTATGTGTGTGTGTGTGTGTGTGTGTGTGTGTGTGTGTGTATGTTTTACTCCTTTTCTCTATGATACCTTTAGTTTTTATGTGTTTATTACTTAAGTTTTTAATGATATTGAAAATTTCGTTTGGATTATTTTGTTTCGAATGTTTCACTAGTCTTTTTTTTATAGTTTTATTTACTCATTACTTCACTCACTCATTCAATTTTTAATTCATTTGTAGTTTTATTTGTTTGTTCGTTCGTTCAATCAATCATTCATTCGTTCATTTGTTCATTCATTCGTTCAATCAATCATTCATTCGTTCATTCATTCGTTCATTCATTCATTCATTTTTTTCCTCTACTCTTATGGTTGTCATATAAATGTGTTGATTGAAGTGAGGATTAACGAAATGAAGATGACGATGTCCAGCTTCTTCATTATCATCATCGTTATTATTTTAATATTTGAAATAATAATAATAATATTAACAATAATAATCATCTTCGTCATCATCAACAACAACATCATCATCAACAAAAACAATATCCTCATCATCATCACCATCATCATCATCATCTTAATAAAACACGATCATAACCTATTCCATCGAAAAAAAACTTCTCGTCAATGTGAGCTTTGCTATCATCATCATCATCGTCATTATTATTATTATTATTTTTATTCTTTTTATTATTATTATTATTATTATTATTATTATCTCGACCGGACACCATTTTTACTAGAGCGACCCTCGTCAGGACGACACTCTGTCCGGCGGAATAAAATCCCGAAAAATTCCCCATCCATTTTTGAAATCCGTAGTGAAGTGCGTGACCGTATAACTCCGGTTTAGTCGGATCTCTACCGGATAAAAACAGCCTCAAGTTCGGTATCGAGACGTAAGAGTCAGGGTCGGATTTCATGAAAAAATCGGCCTGGTTTCGGTAATATCGGTATACGTGATTCCAGGCGGTTCTGGATTTATTCGCAATGTGATCCCGGCCGGATGTGACGTTCAAACCGATGGCGGGAAAATCCGGATTTCCTGTTGAACTCATGAAGAGTGTGATGTCACAGTTTTTCGCCCACGTGTCGCGAACACGTTTGGCTTTTTCCAGGATTTCTCCGTCCGTCATGAACCAGCAAAGGATTCGAAGGTGTTTGGTGTGGCTAGTGCTGCTGCTGCTGTTGTCGCTACTTCTGCTACTGTTGGTGGCTTTACCTAGTTCGAAGTTGTTGTTCTTGATGTCGTCTAGAATGATGTCAGTGTTGTTGTTGTTGTCGTTGTTGTCGTTTTTGTTGTTGTTGTTGTTGTCGTTGTTGTTGTTGTCCTTGTTGTTGTTGTCGTTGTTGTTGTTGTTGTCGTTGTTGTTGTTGGCAGTCAATTTGGAATTGTTGTTAATACTTGCAGTTTCATTTATGACGTCATCATTGCTATTGCTGATTTTGATGTTGTTGATGTTGATGTTGTTGTTTATGTTGTTGCTGATGTTATTGTCGTCGTTGTTGGTGGTGACGTCATACCGACCGAACCGCTCAACCGAACATGCGAATAATAGCCGAGTCGAACTTTCATCATTTTTGATAACGGTTCTGTGAAATATCGGTATGAATAAACCGACCAAGAAACCGAATATGGCGTGTCTATGTTGTTTCATCACTGAAATTAATCTCAATGTTCTGCTGTGGGTTAACATAATATTGTGAGTAAGATGTAAGGACTCAAGAAGTTTATAAATATTTTCATGTGTGTGTTTGTGTGTGTGTGTGTGATTGTATGTTTGTATGTGAGTGTGTGTGTGTGCGTGCACGTGTGTGTGTGTGCGCGTGTGTGTGTGGGTGTGTGTGTGTGTGTAAACATTGAAAAAACATGATTGATTGATTGACAAAATAGTTATGGCTTGATAAAGAAATGAAATATTATATTATAATATTATTACGACTATATTATGAAGATGAGGATGATGAGTATAACAATAAAAAATGAAAAAACAAAATTGTATTATGATTATTATTATTATGCAGACATACACATCTTTATAATAATATTATTGGCCATTTTTGTTATTATAGCAATATATTATACTGAAACGCCTGATGTTTATTTGACAGTTAACGAACGATGTGTGTCTATTTGTCTTAACCAATTCCATCAAAAAAAAACTTGCTATCATCATCGTCATCATCATCGTCGTCATTATTGCTATTATTATTTTTATTCTTTTTTTTTATTATTATTAGTATTATTATTATTATCTCGACCGAAAACCATTTTCACCAGGAGTTTTTCATTTTAAGAATGTATGTCCTATGAAAACTAGTTTGTTGTGAGGGAATGTTTGCCTCATATCTGACTGCATTTTGGCAACTAGCATCACAGACACGTGATGAAGATTTCATTGTTTTATAAAGATACTAAAATATCTAGCTATGTATCTAACTGCTTGCTACATGTATCTAACTACTTTGTATCCATGTATCTAACCGTGTATCTAACTATATGCCTATCTTAATCGAATATCTTACTAACGTGATTTCAAATGAATGTACAGCATTTTTCCCCGTCAAAATATTATAAACCTCAAAATTTTGAAAGATCAAAAAATACATTTTATTTCTGAATAACTGTTGAATAACTAAATTTTTTATTAGCAAACAACAAAGAACATAGCGTTGCGAGCAAACAAAGAATATCACGTTGTTAACCAGATAGAAGATACATTAATAACTAAACGCTGTTTCGTGTCATTTCTTTAAAATTGAAAATTTGAAATTGAAAAATATAAAAAATATCTTGTATTTTTAAACCAAATAACTCGATGCGTTTATATATTTTACATACATTACTTATATCTATCTGAAATGCGTTTTACTACATAGAATGATAATTATGTTTTCAGGATAAAGTATTTAAAGTCGGAGTTATTTCTAAACCTTATCAAATTTTGCTCATGTAGACAAGTTGATTTAAATAAGAAAATGAATTTTCTTGTAATTACTTCTATTACCTTATTGTTGGCTTTTCATTTGGGTTATGGCGAAACTAATGATGAAGGTTTAACTTAATTTTTTCAGATTATTTAATTTGTTAATTCATTCATCAACCCATTCATCCATTCCATCGCTCATTCATTCATTTACTCATCCATTAAAACATTCATTTTTTCAAAAAAATTTTTCTAATTGAGCAGAAATCAACTGGCCTAAAACTGTCAACCTCCTAACTCCTTCTAACAATCAGGAACAGATCAATTTGAACTTGCGCTTGGTCGGTGACGAAAATGATGGCGGTATCTTGGCATCAATCCCACAGAATATAATTGAACAGCTTAGTGAAATGGACTTTTATATATCTGAAAGTGTATGTGGATGTTTCTGTCTGATAAATTTCAATTTTTTTCTGTGGTTTTGCTAAGTTTATTACTGATTTTGATGAGATTCTTGGAAAGGTGTTGCATTTTTTGTCGGTTTAGATACAATTTGTTGTCGTTATAAAATGACTTGTGATGTATTTTTAGTGTTAGTACTAGTGAAACAAAATCGTCAGTTCTGTTCAGTTGAAATGTTTTAAACCTCTTTTTCGTTTTTAAATTTATAAATTCTCTTTCTAAATTCAATTTTTTAGGTACTGCGGGAATATACGGATGAAGAAAATGGCGCAAAATTTATTGCAAGCAAGAAAGCTGGCGGACTTTTTTTAGTGTGTTTAATTTCATTTTTGACGAGTTTAAATTTCATTTCTGTTGAATAACTAACAAAATATTTTTGTTTTAAACTATTTTAAATGATTTTTTTTCATTCTAAAATTTACATTTCATAATGAAAGAAAGGGTTACTGGAGTACACCGGTAAATTTTACTACGTTGACATAATCGAAGACGTAATGTCAAAGGACCATTTTATAGTAAATATGGTTGAGTTGGTTTCTCTAACTGAAACTGTGCATCTTATAGATGGTGGTATGAAAATGGTTTTTTTTCTCAATTTATTCATTCATTGAAGCATTCACTAATTCATTCATTCATTTATTCGTTCATTCATTCATTCATTCATTCATTTATTAGTTCGTTCGTTCGTTTATTCATACATTCAAACATTTTTCTAGACAACTAACCGACCCTGGCTGTAAAACTTCGGAAAAGAAATTTGTTAGCGAAAGATGGCTATTGTTGAGTTTGAAATAAATCATATTATTTTAAATATTTTAATAAAAAAAATTAACTCATAATTTTGTTGCTATAAACATTTCAAAATAAATTTTTCGTTAAATTCATAAAAAATTGAAAAAATTTGAAAAAATAGTTTGTTTTAATTTTACGAAAATGTTGATCCGATACTCAAAAAAAATTTCTCACATCCCAAACACAAAATAGGTTTAATTATGTCCATCAAAAAAAAAATTGTTTTAAATTAAAAAATTATAAAATGTAGCATATGTAGCATGAAATGTAATGTAGCATAGAAACGAAATGTAGCATATATTACAAGTTACTGATACGAGACATTAATTTACAACTCATAAAAGATAATCAATTTCATCACATTAATTCCAGGTGACATTAAATGGCATCACTTCTTCACAACAGATGACACTTCCAGGCTCTTCAAATTAGTACCACAAAATAGCATATGCCATTAACATTAAATAACATAAAACGCAATTGTGTTATGCAAAATTCCTTAATCTACACAATTTATAGTAACAAATAATTATACGCAATTATAAATATATATATAATATATATATATATATTGCATTATCTCTAAATAAAATAAAATAAATAAATTAAATAAATTGCATTACCTAAGCTTAATCAAGACAGATTTATTTTTCAGTTTAATGTGGCAGTGCTTTTAGAAAATGTGAATTCAGATATTTGAGGAAATTTGAACATTTGTGAAAACAAAATTTTAATCTTTCGTATTCTAGCTATTCATAGCTAGCTATTCATGCCAATCATTTGATTCACTCTTTCTCTTTATCTCTTTCTCTCTCTTTCTCTCTCTCTCTTTCTCTCTCTCTCTCTCTATCTCTCTTTCTCTCTCTTTCTCTATCTCTCTTTTTCTCTCTCTCTGTTTCTCCTCTCTTCATCCAATAAAGATTCTTACATAGAAATGCATGATTAGTAGCTAAACAATAGAATTTTCGTGATCTCGTTTAAGAGCTGAACAATTTGAGCTTGCCAAGTTTTCTCATATTAAACTCGAGAAATTTATAAATTGTGAATATATACCATACATGACGAATAAAAAGATAATTTCACACATTCACACATATTTGTTATAATGAATTGAGCTGTGATTGTAGTTTAAAAGATTTGATTTATCTGGTTTCTAAAATGACATTTTTAGTCTAGGAAGAACATGTTGGCTACTATTGCATTTGTTGTTTTTAATCTGCTTCTTGGCGACGTTTCAGTTAATGGTTAGTAAAATATGGATTTTAACTACCTCAAGTAGATTGCATTTTTAATTTATTTGAAGAATTCAATAAAAATACTTTAAATAGTACTTTAAATAGTACTTTAAAATACTGCAAATTAGGTAAACAGTACTTCACCAGATCATATCTACAATTACTGTCTTAGATCACTTTGTAGAAGATAATTTTAAAATTAAATATTTCTCTCTTACAAATTTCTCCCGCTCATCAACAATATTCAAAAGACTGAAATTTCTTCGCTTTTGACTCTAGTAACCGTAACAGTAAAACAAGGAACTTTAAAAATAAAGCCATCGTCTAAATATTTTGTGAAATCAACATATTCATTAATTATTTCATAATTATAGAATATTATTATAAATTATTATAAAATATTATCCAGCTGTGGATTACGATGTCCGAAAATTGGAAACAGAATCGTCGACATCTGGTTTCCTATCCTCAAACTTTGGCCTAAAGCCTCTAATCACCAACAACAACCAACCCTTCCAATACACACCGACTGTTTACCTGAACCAGTTCAGTTTCAAAGAAAATGGAGTTTTGTTCGCTTTTTTTGCACACTGGCGATCATCTGACCTCTTACAAGTTCAAATTTGGAGGCCCGATTCTTCTATGACGGGTCAAAAAGAGGGCGAGGTTTATTATAAATTTGTGTCAGAGGTCAAAGTTCAACCGGATGTGGTTAAAGATACGCAAACGGTAAGGAGTTAAGTTGTTAGTTTGCTGGAATAGATGCGTCATAAATTGAAAATTTATTTTTAATACTGTGTTTCATCTGTTTCAAATCGTCTTTTTCACCAAGGTCTATATAGTAAGCTCGCTCAACCAAAAATGTCTCGCAGTGCAACCAGGCGATCGACTCGGCTTCTACATAGACGTTAACACGATGTCGTCCTTTTCATACGCCTATGATGACAACCTTCAAACATCTAAAATTTTTACAAACGCTGACGTGTTGAGCAGCGATACTGTCTACGGGTTTCAGACTGTTAAATTTGTGGAAAGGGCCTTCCCTTATAGACTGAATATTATTGCTTATTATTACAGAGGTGATTTCTAAATAATGTCACTTATCTTTGGTTCATTTATTAAAAGTTTTGAAATTTTTCTATTTTTCAATAAAAATTTACCAAAACATATTTTTACTGAATAAATTTTTATTTGTCAGCCCTAGACCAACCAAATTCTGAAAGACAAGTGGACTGCCCAAAGAACTTAGTGATAACCAACAACACCATCACAACAACCCTTCCTCCTTTAATACCTGGAGATAAGGGGCCCGTCGGTGACAGAGGGCCCAAGGTTAAGTTTGTATATGTTGACTTGACAGTAAGGTTTGAACTATAGACACATATTGTATAAAATATAATAACGATTCTCAATATTGTATTGTTTTATTTGTTTGAACGATAAACATCATTCATTCATTGAACCCTCATTCACTGAATTGATTGTGGTATAAACTTGTGGTTTAATGTTAGTGTAGTGATAGGCGTCGAAAGTTCAAACCATTACATTGAGACAAATTTCGCATTTGGAACTTCTTTTTTGAAATTGTAAAAATTTTGATTATTGAAAAAACAACTTCAACTTACGCAACTGCAGACTCGTATTTATTTAAAAATTTCAAGTCTGAAATTTGTCTCCATAGGGAGAACAAGGAATCGTAGGGCCTCGAGGTTCTCTGGGTTACACTGGCGACACTGGATCGACCGGGTCAAGAGGTGAAGGGGGGTATAAAGGCTCGACCGGACCAACCGGATCGTCAGGTTTCACTGGATATCCTGGTGAAAAAGGTACAGAAACTGAAAAATGATACACATATCTACGTAACCTATCACCTTTCATCTATCATAAATTTTTTTTTCTTAATTTAATTGATCATAAGTCGTTTGTTCGATTATTATTAAAATCCTGATACATATTTAATTGCTATTTTAATCTTAAGAATTTATCATTTAATTATGAAATCACACATTTTATTGAAATACAAACTTGAACATTTTTTCATAACGTATCGTAAATTCTGTTCTCTTCTTTTATCTCTTTCTTTCTCCTCTCTCTCTCTCTCTCTCTCTCTCTCTCTCTCCCTCTTTTATACTAAATCTATTTTACGTCTGCCTTCTTTGTCTTTTTCTTTCTCATTTTTTTAATTTTTAATCCATCTCTCTAATTTCCTCTCTCTTTTTCTCTCTTCCTCTGTCTATCCATCTTTGGCACTTTCAGGATCGACCGGAGTGCGTGGAGCCCAGGGCAGTACGGGAAATACCGGATCGACCGGAGGTACGGGGGCTACAGGGCCGCAAGGGCCTCCCGGATTTTTAATTGTTATCAATTCGTCTGGGGATGACCATGGTCAGGGCAGTACTACTAGCAGAAGTTTCCTGCCATGTGAGTGCGTGTTATGCTGACATAGAGAGTGGAGATGTTTTTGAATTGTTGTTGACTTTTTTTTTGGAGAAAAGAATACATTTTTTGATTGGTTTTTTTTCTGTACGGAATTGAAATTTTATTTCAATCGATTTAATAATCATCATTTATGTTGTGTAAATAAATTTCAGCCATTCAAAATTCAAAATTTTCTTTTGAAAATTTTAAAGTGCTGCTGCAGCTAGTGGACGACATGTCAACATCGCCAGCAGGCGGCATGTTCGCCACGAAGTGGAAATCCGAATCATTCTCAATTGGTCTGCTCATCTGGTTCTCAATTCTCAGCGCTCTTGTTATCATCTACTCATTAATCCTCATAGCAGAATGTGTAAAATTGAAAACAAAATCATCGAAACGAACAAATTCAAAAGTCTCGCCAATGAATACAATAGGTCCAGACGCCTGGAACACCCTGGACACCAATGCTTCATCAGTGCTGGAGTTCTCGACTCCAACAGTTGCATCAACTTACCCGTCCAATAAGCATAATTTAACAGCCGGTAGTGGATCCTTCACAAACCGAACATACGGAAATTGGACTGATGTCCCGGATTACGATGTCGATACGATGAATGGGGTGAATGATGAGCATCTGAGGTCAATGAAGGAAGATTCGTTTAAGGATTACAAGCTAGACACCATTGGGGAATGATGATCTCGATGAGTTGGAGAGGGTTGTAGCTCTCTAAGTTATTCAGCTGTGAGTTTGTCTCAAAGATTTTATGCTGCTACTATTTGTTTGAACAACTTTTTAAATATATTTAGTGTAGTTAGCTGAATTTTTTTGTTTAGTTGATGTTGAAACAGAACAACAACGACCATTTTATTCGTATAAAACCTCAAATGTTGAAAAACTGATCGGAACGTCTTTCGATTTAATTCTAGAATTTGCAAAAAAATCATAGAAACAGCATAGTCAATACATTTTTTCAACGTTAAACAGTCAAAAGTTTCAAAAAACCGACAGATGAAAAAAAAATTCATCAACCCATTCTTGGTTTCGGCACAACCCTCTTGCCGAATCTCACCCTCTTATCTCTGAGTGCCTCAGCTAAGTAACCGTCATCATTTGAGTAATCAACATTTGCCGTCATTTTGGAACTCTTTGTGCCATCGTAGTCATCAATGTCATCTTCCTCCAATTGACCTTTTTTGAGTAGAAAATCTACGCAATCTTGCCCTGCCAGTTTGTGGTAGGAACATATTCTCGTTAGAGATGCACCACTTGAAATGGTTTTGGCATCGCTAATGAAGAACTTCTGAGAAAAACCTAAAATATTTTTATTTTTAGTATTATTAGTATTATTATTATTATTAGTAGTAGTAGTAGATAAGTTATAGCAGTAGTAGTAGTAGTAGTAGTAGTAGTAGTAGTAGTAGTAGTAGTAGTATTAGTAATAAAAGTAGTAGTAGTAGTAGTAGTAGTAGTAATAGTAGAAGTAATAGTAGTGGTAGTAGTAGTAGTAATAGTAGTAGTAGTAATAATGAAGACAAAAATTTGTAGTCACTATACTGAATGAACAAACAAACTTGAGCCATTCACCAGACATCAACTTTTAATACAAACCATTCATTCAAATCATGGAAATATATTTTGATGAATTATCTTTTAAAAGAATAATTGCACATATGAGATTGAAGGAAAGAGAGAAAGAGAAATAACATTTCGTCCTCTCTCTTTTTATATATAGATATATGCAAGGAGAAGAAAGAGAGAGAGAGAGAGAGAGAGGAGAGAGAGAGAGAGAGAGAGAGGGAGGGAGAGATTATTTTATTTTAATATAAAAAGATAGATGAATTAAACAATTTATATCAATTCAATTCCTAAGAAAAACTGCGCTTGGCAATTAATTTGCTCCTCACTGCTTGCTTGATAGATGGGTACTGATGACACAAATTCTTATTAGAGACATTAATTCCATTTTGACACAAGTTAACACACGCGTTATTTGTTTATTTCTATTTGTTTATTTTTATTATTATTATTTTTATTTCTACTACTATTACTACTTTTACTTGTGGTAGTAGTGGCAGCTGCAGCAGCTGTGGTAGTAGTGAGACAACAACTACAGTACAACAGCGAAAAAATGAATTGTTTAATTTCGATTTTTTGACTGACAAATGTGTGTGTGTGTTTGTGTGTGTGTATGTTTGTTTTTGTGTGTCTGTGTGTGTTTGTCTGTGTGTGTGTTTGTCTGTGTGTGTGTGCGTGTGTGTGTGTGTGTGTGTGTGAGTGTGTGTGTGTGTGGGAGTGTGTGTGTGTGTGGGAGTGTATAAAGGTCAACGTAAGATAAATGCATGACGTAACGCAATAACGCAATAATAAATGTTATGCGCTACACCAATTCAAAGAATAAAAAAAGAAACAAGGCAAAGAAACGAAAATAAAATAGATAAATAGAATGGTGATTTGTTAGGTAGCAACTGACATTTTAATTAATCGATTTATTATTTGTTATTTTTTTTCAATTTTGTTACTACAACTAATAGTAGTAGTTATAGTAGCAGTAGTAGTGGCAGTAGCAGTAGCAGCAGTAGTAGCAGTAGTAGTAGTAGTAATAGTAGTAGTAACAGTAATTGTAGTAGTAGTATAGTAGTAGTAGTAGCAGCAGCAATAGTAGTAGTAGTAGTAGCAGCAGCAGCAGTAGCAGTAGTAGCAGTAGTAGCGGTAGTAGTAGTAGAAAAAGTAGTAATAGTATTAGAATCAAAAATATTAAAGCGACGGTACCCGCCATCAACTAACTTTCAAGAAATAATTTTTGTTAAAAAGAAAAATTTCAGAACCATCTTCACATTTCAATCGCTAAGAAATCTAAAAAAAACTTTTACAATCGTGTTTAGGCGATGTTGTCTTAAGGCATTATGCCAATTTCCACGCTCTGAGGCAATTTATATCTTCTCACACACACACACACACACACATATATATATATATATATATATATATATATATATATATATATATATACACACACACACACAGACCACACACACAAACACACAGACAAACAAACACACACAGAGACAAACAAACACACGTAAACATACATTCTCGTTTATATTGATCCTGGCGTGCGATCATGCCATGCGAAGTTATGCTTTTTGTATATGATTTGTTTGTACTTTTATTTTACTTCGGAGAAAAAATTTTTGAGTGAAGACAGTTTATTTATTTTTTTTTTGTTAAGTAGCAGAAATAGAAGTAATAGTAGTAGAAGTTGTAGGAGCTATTGTTGTAAAAACATTAGTAGTAGCAGAAATTTTAATGAATTTTCAACTAGTTGTAATTAATTTTTCTTTTTAGTAAACCGAGTTGCATAATAATTATTAATTTTTTTTTCTCAATATTTTTTATATGGGTGAAAAAGACAGAAGATATATCGTATGGCAGCGTGATAGAGTAATGGTTAAAGCGCTTGGTCGTATATCGCCGTAACCGGGTTTGAATTCAAAACGATCTTAATCAAAATTCGCGCTAAAACATATACAATGCCTTTATTTAAACATAAAAGTACAAATGGGTTTGCCTTTATTGAAATTTTGAAGGGTTGTACAAAAAATCGTACTTTTTAAATAATATACAAAGACACTCGAGATTAACTTGTCAAATTTATTGAGTATGGCCTAATTTGTCAGCCTGGAGTACCTTGCACAACAATGTAGCAAGGGCCTTTATAATTATTTTCATAATTTGAAAGCGATTTGTTTCTACATGTGTTTTTTTTTTAATTTTGTTAAAAAATTTAATTAATTGTCGCTAAAAATGCCAAAAAACATTATGCGGAAAACGCAAAGATGCTGCCAACATGAACGGTCACCGCCGCTGTAGCCCGTCCTCCCCCATTCAATGTCACCCATACTTTAAGAAAGATAGTGCTAAAAATTTTCGTCTTTAAAATCAACTTGAAAAATTATTTGCTTTTGCAATAAAAGAATTAATTTTTGCTTGCGGCTTCTGGATCAGCCGTTTGCTTAGAAATTATTCAAGCTTTCGTTCGTTCATTCATTCAATTATTCATTCATTCATTTATTCATTCAATAATTCATTCATTCATTTTTTTAATATTAATAAATTTTTCTGAATAATGTTTACGAACTTATAAGGATCAATGTTGAGCCAAGGGCCAAATAGGAGAGAAACTTCATCGTTTTGATTCGTTTGCTATTTTCCTAAAATATAAAATGAAATTATTATTTTTGATTTGAATTCAAGAAAAATTCACTAAAAATTTGTATATTTCAAGTTATTATTTGTATATTTAAATTGAAAATGTATTTAATATATAAATTCAAAAACGCTGTATGATGGTCTTATAGAAAATTTTAAAGTTTCAAACATAAATGGATGAATTTATAGATATGACTTTACATATCCATACATACATACATATATACATACAAACATACATACATACATACATACATACATACATACATACATTCATACATACATACATACATACATACATACATACATACATACATACATACATACATACATACATACATACATACATGCATGCATACATACAAACATACATACATACATACATACACATATACATACATAAATACATACATACATTCAATCATACATACATACATACATACATATATATATATAGGTACATACACATATATACATACATACGTACGTACATAATTGAATTAGATATTTATTCGTTGTGAGATAGCAAAGTTTTTCAAGAATGGTAGGATAACTCGATATAGCTTGACCAAAATTATGTTTTAATATTTTTTTTGATGTGTAATAACATTAAAAATTAATCAATTCTATCTACTTTATTATTATTATTATGTATTATACTTTCAATCTATCATTTATTCATTCATCCATTAGTTCAAACATTCGTTCATTTAATAATTGATTCTTTTGTTCATGCATTAATGTATAAATAAATACGGCCTCATTCACCCATCCAATCATTCATTTATTTATTGATACATTCATTCGTTCGTTCATTCGTTCGCTCATTCATTCGTTCATTCGTTCGTCTATTCGTTTGTTTATGTAGTTTCTTTAATCTGATTAACAACGATACCAAAATTATTAGATTATGAAAAAATATAGGCGAAAAATTATTAATTGAAACTGCAAAACTATCTGACAAATTGGAACGTAATCAATTTTTTACTGTTACTACTGCTACTACTTGCGCTACTGCTGCTGCTACTACTGCTACTATCGCTACTACAACTAAAAATACTACAACTACTGTTGCTGCTACTATATACAAATCATAGCCATAACAAAAAAAACAACAACAACAATGATAATAATAATAATCATAATAACGCAACCTGTGATCTCAAGAACAAGTTTGGAAATAAATACGGAAAAGGACAATACAAGGGTAACAAAAGACTTTTACTGTATGATCAACCTGCAAACATACATACATACATACATACATACATACATACATACATACATACATACATACATACATACAATTTTACAATGTATACTTATGTTTATTTTCGAAATATTTATGCTTTTGTTTGATTACTTAAATGGACAAAAATTTTTTTTTTGTGGTTATGATGGATAGCGACTTTGGTTAGTTCTATAAAAGTCGCTATACAAGTTTTTTATAATAATAATACATACATACATACATACATACATACATACATACATAAATACATACATACATACATACATACATACATACATACATACATACATACATACATACATACATACATACATACATACATACATACACACACACACACATACATACATACATACAATAGTTTTTTGTTTTCTACTTAAAGTTTCAAAAAGTTTTCAAATCATAAAATGAAAATTTCAAATTTATTGGGCTTATAAAAACATAATATATTTATTATTTGTATCATTTGTAATATTATTTATTATTATTAATAATATTTACATTACTTTTATTATTTTTTCTTATTTTTAAAAGAATTTTTTCGTGTGTTTTACAACGTCCTGTGCCTTAAATTTGATCGTATCAAAGCGACCATAAATATCGAAGCATTTCATATTTCTGCATATGTTACGTGTGTGTGTGTGTGAGTGTGTGTGTGTGTGTGTGTGTGTTTGTGTGTGTGTGTTTGTGTGTGTGTGTTTGTGTGTGTGTGTTGTTGGTACATCTGAGACTTTAAATAAGAACTCGTTGTTAATGCTTATAATTATTATCTATAATATTATTTTTATTTCGAATTTTCATTAAAATTGGTTATGTAAAAATTGCAGATGTATTTGGAAACAGGGTCTGTTGTAGATTTTCATTGAAATGAATGTCAGTTGAATGCTTTTCATGAGACAGAGTACTAGACAATTTGACCACTCAAAATAAGTTTAGTTAATAATAAGTTTAGTTAATAATAATTTTAGTTAATAATAAGTTTAGTTAATAATAAGTTTAGTTAATAATAAGTTTAGTTAATAATAATTTTAGTTAATAATAAGTTTAGTTAATAATAAGTTTAGTTAATAATAAGTTTAGTTAATAATAAGTTTAGTTAATAATAAGATTAGTTAATAATAAGTTTAGTTAATAATAAGTTTAGTTAATAATAAGTTTAGTTAATAATAGCTTTCAAAAATTAATTATAAAAAACTCTTTTCAAATTTTCAAAGAAAAGATTATTGCAGCAGAATTTCTGATTTTAATTTAAACTCTCCGAAAAATATCTCTAATCATAGTGTTTTTTTTTCAAAAAATATGTCAGCTTCATAAATGAAATTTTGAAAAATTTCAAGGAATGAAACAATAATTAAACATAATTTGTGATTGAAAATAGACGTCTTAGACGAAGTTCATTTGAGTTGAGACTATTTTAATCGGGAGCTATAATGCAAGAAAGACTCGATTGATCCCATTGCAGGAGCTGCATGTGGTGCATTTGATATACTGACATTAATCTTTCGCCGGAAAAAACGTTCTTTCAAAGAAAGGACCAAACTTCAGGCACGGATTGTTTATTTCGCAGTCGAAGTCACCTGGAAAGTTGAGTTAGGAAATACTGAACAAGAATACGAGAGAAAAAAAAAATAAAAAAAAATTGTCGTGAGCATACTTTCCAGGGTTGTGTCAGGTTCGACAGGCAGTTCTCCAGATGCACTGCTAAAATCATCATCAGCTGAATCATCATCAGCTGCCTGGTCATCTTCAACTGAATCATCATCTGCTGCATCATCATCAGCTGAATCATCATCTGCTGCATCATCATCGGCTGCTCCATCTTCAACTGCCAGGTCATCATCTGCTGCATCATCACCCTGAGCACGTACTCCATTATGATCATCTTTGTATCCATCAGAGTTAAACGATCTTCCCTGTCCAAAACTTTCCACTTGCGCTAACACTGCCAACAGTAAGCAAATAACTACAGCTTTCTTCATCCTTCTCATTTTAAACTTGAAACGTTAATATATTAAAATAATTACTTCACAAATTATCAAAAAAAAAATTATGATAATTTCGAAGTTTAATCGTCATTCTTTGTAGTTTTATAGTTTCGTTTCGTTATTTTGTTTTTGTTATTTGTTATTGAAAAATTTAATAAAGTTTAATTAATCAAGAATCTGTCAAAGATTTCATTGCTTGCCAATATGGTCTGGTAATCAAATAAATCAAATTTGTCGAAACGTTTCCAATTTAAATATTTACTTATAAAAGAAAGTTTCTTCAAAATTATTTTTCGTTTTTAAATAATTGAAAATTTTTAAAATATGTAAAAACAATTCGTTAGAATAAAGAAATAATAATTTTTAGAACATCTTAGACTGACAACACCGTCAAATAAATAATTAATTCTTATTAATCTTTTCAAAAATTTTTAAGGTTTTCTCGTTAAAAATATTTATTTATTTGAGAGAAAAATATTCCTTCATAAATTTATCATTATGCGTCTGACATTTAAAATTTGTAATAAGTAAATTTCGATCGTAAAATCTATATTGCCTATCAGTGTTGGGAATTCAAAATCGTTAAGGATTCAATTTTGTTTTAAATGAAAAAAGTTGAAGTCTTTGAATCAAAAGTGGAAATAACTAAAGTTATTTTTAATTGAAACGATTCAGAGTCGGATTTGAGGTAGGGCAGGCCCTGTCTCAACATTGGCCTCTACGAAAGACGAGTTTGGCTTTAAAAAAAAAGTACTTCAACCAATTCTACAAGCAAATTGACACAAAAATTTTATAAATTAAAGACCTTCACAGAATATTTTAGGGCCTCTTTAAATAATTATTAATTAATTAAGAACTTTCCGTATTTCTTTGCCGTAGAATGTTCACATTTTTTTATTATTCTTTAGAAATCAGGATCTGGCAGACGCAGAAACTTTAATCCAACCTCGCCCGCACTGCAACGGTGATAAATAGAATTAACTCGATAGATGCAAGCCAGGGTATGGTTCAATTTTTGTTGTTCCTTATAACACAACCCTGTCAAAAGCCGAGCTGCTTACGTGTTATTCTATATGTACTATCAACACCACACCACAAGCCGACAAAACACGCATTTCACAAGGATTGTTAATATTACATACAGCAATACTTAGAAATACGCCACGAATGTTTTAAGTTTGTCTAGGAAATGTAATTGTTGTAATATTTTCTCAACTAACCGGCTAAAATTTTTCAGAATTTTTCAGATTCAATGGCAGAAGCCAAATGACATGAAAAAAATAGAATCCAAATTTTGGCAGAAGAGAAAAAACAGACAAAAAAGGTCTTCCACCGAATTATACAATCATAAGTGTTAGTTAAGGTCATAGCAGAAGTAGTAGCAGTAAAATTAACAATACTTAAAAAGTTATAATATCAGTTTATAATGTAATATAGTTTATAATATTACAACTCTTTCTAGTTTCAGAAAGTTTATAATAATATAACTCTTTCTAGTTCCAGAAAAGTCAACACATGAATTCTGTTAATACTGTTCGCTCTTCAGCGTTCTACGACTGTTACCGAACGAACAACATAGTATTGTTCTTGGAGAAATTCTTTCTGTTTCCGAGAGATGGCTTTAATTGGCGACTTAGATGTGTTGAGTAATAGTTAGTTTTTAAAATGTTACAAGTTTAATAATCGAGATTATTAAACTTCGTAATTGTAGATTAATTATCAATGCGTCAAGCTCATCCTATGCTATGATAACAGAAGCAGCAGCAGCAGCAACAACAACAGCAACAACGACAACAACAAAAATAACAACAACATCATCTAGTATTAAAAGTATACATATTTTTTTTGTCTAATACAGGGAAAATATTTTACAAATTTCTAAAATAAAATCAATTCATCTAAATATGATCGGCTCGTTGATGGACAGATGGTTGCATCAAATTTTAGAAGTTTTTATAATTAGTTGTTTACGACTACTACTACTACTACTAATATCACTTCTACCACCACTACTACTTCTACTACTACATCTACTATTATTACTACTACTATTACTATAACTTCTACTACTACTACTACTACTACTACTACTACTACTACTACTACTACTACTACTACTATTACTACTATTTCTACTACTACTACTACTACTACTACTACTACTACTACTATTACTACTATTTCTACTACTACTACTAGTACTACTACTAGTACTGCTGCTGCTGCTGCTGCTGCTACCACACTTACTACTACTACTATTAATAATAATAAAAATTATATTATAAAAAATATTTTATTGCCATAGGTTCTGGCTAATGATGATTGGGTATGTATTGTACACGAAGCAGATGGCGATAATGAAAGCGGCTACGTTTTCAAATCTATAAAAAGCGTGTTTGTGTGTGTGTGCGTGTGTATGTGCGCGCGTGTGTGCATGTGCGCGCGCGTGTGTGCATGTGTGTGGTGTGTGGGGTATGCTTGAATTGAATGCTATTTTATGGAAGTTTGTTGTTATAAACGTTTAGTTACTGAACGCGAAACCAAAATCCTTAACTTTTTTTTCATTTGGTCTCATCTAACTTTCATGGTGAAGATGATGAAGAGGACGATGTTGGTGATGATGCTGATTATGACGATGGTGATGATGATGATGATGATGACGATGATGATGATGAAGGTGATGATGACGATGACGATGATGGTGACGATGATCATGACGATGATTAGGATGATTTAGATCAGCTTCCAACTGTTCTGATGATTTTTTCGGATGAAAAAAAAGGTAGAAAAAATTATTTTCCTCTTTTTTAGACCACAAGCTACTGAAATTTTTTTTTTAGAAAATTAATTCAGCTCTACAACGGACCACATTTCAACGCTAACATTCTACCTTGGATTATTATCGTTTAGTTTAGAAGTATTTCTGACTAATTTTACATCGTTAGAAAATATTTACGCTCCGAATTTGGCAAAAAATCTGCGTGGTAAAATTTTTTTGATTTGCATTTTTGGTGAAATTCTACCGTACCCAACAAATTTTATCTACCAGATTCACCAAACATTGCCGGGATTTATTTACCGAAGGCACGAGAAGTTTATTTGCAATTGCTCTCAGTGTAAATACGTGTGGTATGAATTTCATCCGAGAGAAATTCGTTTTCGAGCGTTCGAAATCCACGCTTTTTAATGATCCTAGCGAAGATTTTGTTGTCTATTAAAATAGAGAGATGCCGCATTTGATTTAGCAGACAAGAAAAATGAATTTGCTACAAATTTCTAGTTTAATTTTTATCTGCGCAATTTTGGCGCGGTACTCTGCATCAGGAAAAGCATGTAAGTTCAATTCATGTGTTCAAATTTTATCTATTTTTTGAGAATTTTGCATTTTGCCTAATGAAAAATTTTAAAACTGCTAAGTTATATTGAATGAAATTATAAACAAAGACGCAAACAAAGACACGAACAAGCACACAAACACACACACATACAAAAACTACAGCCGACGCAGAAATCGAAGAGTTGAAGAAGCTGCTTCCTGAAACTTTGACCCTCACCCTGCCCGTGTCAGCTGACAAAAAAATAACCTTGAACTTGAAGAAATCCCAAAAAGATGCGGCAGGGGATGACATTTTGATCATTGTTAGTGATCACGACAGTGAAAATATATGGAAACCAAGGAACAAGGAGGTCACAAAATTTTTTATTATTTTTTGGCAATTTTTGTAGTGTCAGTAATAGTGGTAGTAGTAGAAGTTGCAGCCGCTGTAGTAGTAGTAGTAGAACTATTTTTTTCAAGGTCATGGCCAGTTACAGTGACGACAAAGGCTCGACAGTTGAGATCGCTTACGTGAAAGAAGATGGAAAAGCTGGAATCACTAAGCTTTATGTGAGGACTGTTGTGAATGTTTATGAACAATTTTTCCTAATTTATTAACATAGATCTGTCTCTCCCTTTGTTTCACTTTCTCTTTCTCTCTCTTCTTCTTTCTCCTTTTTAGTATATGTCAATTAATTTCACTCACACTTCATGCTGAAAGGCAGGGATCTCTTGGCATTTGAATCCAGTAACAGCGAAAGTGGTGCCAAGCACCTTAATTGTTACACTATCTGGCTACTGCCCCAAATCATTTCAAAATTTTAAATCGTTGTTAATTTATTAATTCTATAATACAAACTTCCACCATAAATTCACAATCATTCATAATTAGCCCATGACATCATCCTAATTTCATCACAATTACTGGAAACCCCAGTACGGCACATTCACTCACGGCAAAGAAGCTTTCGTCCTGAGACCCGAGTCAGAGAGTCCAAATGTCAAAGATGTTTACAAAGTCGTCTTGGATGGAGTTCCACACTGCATCTTCCATCATTTAGATGCCGTCAATTTTGGATGTTGGCAATTTTTTACTATTTTTTTGGTTATAATTATTTTTGGTAATAATTGTTTTTGGTAATAATTATTTTTAGTTATAGTTATTTTTGGTTATAATTATGTTTGGTCATAATTATTTACTTTATATTTATTTTTCGTTAAAATTAGGATTAATCATAGATGGATAGATTTTCAGGTTGATTGCACAATCAACCCTTGGCTATCTCATTGATTAATTCTATTTTTTTTAAATCCAACTACTACTACTACTACTACTACTACTACTACTACTACTACTACTACTACTACTACTACTACTACTACTACTATATACATATACTAATACTACAACTACTACTACTACTACTACTACTACACCTACTATTACCTGTCGCTTCTACTACTACTGCCGCTACTACTGCCACTACCAAAACGCAGCTGGCGACGAGATAAAGACAAAAAGATCGGCAAACATTGAGATGCCAGTCTTGAGAAAGAGGAACTCCGGGATCGCCAGGAGCAAGAGGCCCGCTTCCACTGAAATCGTCATAGACGTTCTTGCAGTGTGCGATTATAGCATTTTCCAAAGGTTTCATTGGGAGTTTTTCAGTTAATAATGTGAATAATAAAAAGGATGGTGATGATGATGATGAAGATGAGAACTCTTTTATATCTTCAAAAGCCAAAATATAAATAAAAATTACAATTAAATATAAAATGATCACTTATTATAATAGTTAAAAGATTTTAAAAATGGATAATTTAACATCATTGCTCGTCATTATGAATGTGTACAATGATGCTTACCTAATAATAGTAATAATAATGATAATGTTTAATTTGTATAGCCCTCTTGAATTAAGATAAAGAATAAATAAATTTATATTTGTTTAATTATTTAATCAGTTGGATGAAGTTCAACAATAACGACAAGCAAAAAGCCATTTTAAACATAAAATACTATTTCGCCAACGTCATTAACTCGGTAAGGAACATGTGTGTGTGTGCGTGTGTGTGTGTGCGTGTGTGTGTGTGTGTGTAGAATGAATAACTGAATAATATTTATTTGAATTTAGGTAAGCAAGAAGTACGAATCTATCAAGAGGTCGAAGTACGGCTACAAGTATTCAGCGAAACTTATATCCCTATTTATCGCATCGGTTAGTACTGCTACTGCTGCAACTACTACTGCTATTACTACTGCTGTAGCTACTACTGTGGCTACTGCCGCTACTGCCGTTGCTTCTCTGAAAGATATACTACTTTTTCTGCTGCTGCGTTTACTACTACTACTACTACTACTACTACTACTACTACTACTACTACTACTACTACTACTTCCACTACTACTACTACTACTGCTGCAGCTACTACTACTACTACTACTACCACTATATTACTACTATACTACTACAACTACTATTGCTACTACTACTACTACTATTATTACTACTACTACTACTACTTCCACTACTACTACTACTACTGCTGCAGCTACTACTACTACTACCACTATATTACTACTATACTACTACAACTACTATTGCTACTACTACTACTACTATTATTACTACTACTACTGCTACTACTGCTGCTACATTTCTTCAACCGCTGCATCTACTACTGTGGTTGTTTCTGTTACAACAGCCAGTTTCACCGCTAATCTCTTGATATGAATGTTGTTATGTTATTTTTATTTTGAATAAAAAAAAACAAATAAAAAATACTCTAAAAATAACCAAGACTCCGCAAGATTCTTCCTTCACTGAAAATAGCGGCGTGAAAGTTGGGGATATGACAATGAATATAAATAAAGCGCTTGATGAGTTCACAAAATGGATTCAGGAAAAGGATCAGCAGGGTAAAATCCCGAAATTTGACGTGGCCACTGCTTTTACCAAGTAGCTATGGCAATAATAAATATAATTATTATTATAAAATAATTATGGTAATTATAATAATAGTTATTATTATAAAATAATTTAGGTAATTATAATAATAATTATTATTATAAAATAATTATGGTAATTATAATAATAGTTATTATTATAAAATAATTTTGGTAATTATAATATTAATTATTATTATTATTATTATAATATAATTATTGTAGTTATAATAATAAGTTTTCATGTATATAGCACCTTCGTGTATATACGAACATAAAAATATGCCTCGCGAGCCTGACTGCTTTCGAACCAAGTCAAAACAACACGAAAGACGTGCACTTTAACAATAGGCTATCTAACTCAAAATTTCCACATACAAACACGCACACGCACAAACACCCACACACACATAAACATCTACACACACAAACATCTACACACACATAAACATCTACACACACAAACAGCCACGTACACATAAACATCTACACACACAAACACCCACATACACACAAACATCTACATACACAAACACCCACCCACACACAAACATCTACATACACAAACAGCCACACACATACAAACATCTACATACACAAACAGCCACACACACAGACACACATCAACCACGCACACTAACACAAACACACTCAGATATGAAGCCGGAAGCGTAGCGGGTCTGGCATGGGTAGGAAAAGCATGCGAAATTGGGGGTACAGCTGTCGTAG
>NW_008705469.1:411294-428322 GCF_000326865.2 Helobdella robusta | reverse complement strand
AAAAATAATAAGTACAATAATAATAATAATAATAATTTCTCCCTGAAAAATATATATCAGCATGGGGGCAAATCACGACGGAGATAATGGGAATAATTGCCGGTACGAGGATCAGTTCCTGATGGCCTGGAAGAACGATCCCGGCAGTGGCGTCAACAACCTCCACACATTTTCCCCGTGCTCCATCAATTACTTTGACGATACGGTCCAGAGATTGGACACAGCGATGTAAAAAAAATCTTTATTCATAGTTTGACGTAGATTAATTAGTTCTCGGAGGTTTCAGAAACGTTAAAATTAGTTTTATTATAATTTCATGTTCTTTGTTTTTAAATCTTTTTCTCTCTCTCTCTCTCTCTCTCTCTCTCTTTCGCTTTTTCTCTCTTTTTTTCTTCTTTTTTATCGTTCTTTCACTTTTCTCTCTCAATCCCTTTCAGGAAAGATAAAAACTGTTTGAAAGTGAGCGCTAGGGATAACGGTGAATTTGCTGAGCACCTGAAAACCCTCCCAGGTCAAAAGTTCAGCGTGGACCAGCAGTGTCAGTTTGTATTCGGGCCGGGCTCATATTTCTGCAGTGTTAGTTTTCTATAAATTCTTTCAGATTTTTTTTTAAATTTTAGTTTGCGATTTCTTTTTAAATAAAAAAACAAGTGTCACTGTTCTAGTTACTGTCGTTTTGATCATTTTGGGCCCTCATCGTCCTTCAATCTCTCAAACCTCACCACATCGGCAATCATTTTTAATGTAAAAAAAATTTCCATCATTGACAAAAAATAAACAGGCGGGAGAAGAGTCAGACGAGAAAGTTTGCGAAGAAATGTTCTGTAAAAACCTGGACGAAGGCCAGTGCAAAGGGGGCAAGATGTATAGGGCCTACGATGGCACGCCCTGCGGCAACAAACGTTGGTGCATGGGCGGTAAGTGCGTCGCGGATAGCAATGCCCCCACCGGAAGAGGTCAGTTTGTGAAATTTTTGAAAATTTTGAAGATGGTTATTTTAGAATTATGAGCAACAACTTTGTTTAAATTATATTAGTAATGACCGAGTCAATGATATGAATAAAAATAGATTAATTTGAATGAAAAGGTTAAGATATAAAGAACACGGAAAAAGTTTAAGCCTTCAAAGATTCACTAAGACAACTAATTTTATTACTTTTATTTTCAATAATTCGCCCATCCTTATGTTGGAAATAGTTAAAGTCACTCTCAAATGACAGACAAATGTGTGCACGGAGACCAGACTGAATCAATCAACTACAACAACGCCCCACTCAAATGCCCCGATCTGAAACGCCAGCGTGGGGTATGCTCAAACAACCCCAACATGGCCAAATATTGCTGCAGAACGTGCGAGGAAATTCAAAAAGAAGGCCCTCAAGGTGAATTAAAAACTATTCGCCGTAATTTTCAATCGATAACTGTTTAAAATTTTCGATATCACGTTGTATGCTCACGTTGTATGCGAGAATTATATAAATAAATAAATACTTAATAAATATAAATGAATAAACGATGATCTTTAACCTTTAACCTTTCGAATTCAAAAGGTTGCAGGGAGGGCGATATGAACATGTACTCTAACTGCGACCAACTGTTTGCGAAAAATGTTTTCATGTGCGAACAAAAACAGAACCAAGATGGCTGCTGCCAATCCTGCTTCCCGTTCATGAGGTATAAGCAAGAACATTAGGCTATTCTCGTGTTTATTTATAACTTTCATCAGGGTGGGAGCTTAGTTGGGCTTTTGGGCTAAATCTCCCCTCTTGTAAAAGTAATTTATGGTTATCAAGTATAACTTTACATGTTCTCATTACAAACATTTCCCAGAGTAATATATTTTTCTATATATATAAAACTCTTCCAGATTTATATCAAAGTGCCTGAAACTTTTGAAAATACTAATATATGTATTGTATATCATATCGTAGAGGACAACAACGATGACGAATTCATAAATTTAACTTATATATTATTGACGTTATCATTGCATTTCATTGTTGTTGTATATTTTGAAAAAAAAATGTGACGAAAAACTACACAGGGAGGTAAACAAATGCTTGAAATCCGGCAAATCTGACGCGAAGTATTGCGGAAACCGAGTTAGGTGCGATAGAGGCAACTGCGTATACAGCGAGAACAACCTTTTCACGAAAGGTTGCATATTTATTTCATTTATTTTTCAATAAAACGTTTAATTCTTAATTCAATTTTCACTAATTTACATGCAAATTGGATTTAATTGATTTCTCAAATTTATCATTCCGCTCCTTCCATGATTTGAAATAAAGTCCTAGGTGATGATGAGTTGCTTCCGGCAGAGCTTGCATTCATACCAGGGCTCTACGCCATAATTTGAAAGAGGAACACGCCTAATTTTACCAAAAATAATTTTACCAAAAATAACAATAGAATGATCTACTTTCACGAAAAAAATATAGGTGGACATGCAGACAGATTCAGCAATTGCGACGACTTGGTCAGGGGGCAAAAGAGTGCATGCAAGGACCAGCTGAAAGAAGACTGCCCTCTCAGTTGTTTCAAATATGGCGGGTATGTAAATAAGTAATTATAACTAATTATATCTAGTTGTAATTAGTTACAACTAATTATAATACAATCAATTAGTTATAATTGATTGTAATTGGTTACAATTAGCAATAGTTGAGACGCTTGTGATAGTTCAGTGAGTGAGGTACGGACTTTGTTTTGGAAAGTCAATAATAGTATTGTTATTGATTATTATTATTATTATTTATTAGTAGTATTAGTATATTATTATTAGTATTAATAGTTATTATTATTATTTATAATTAAATTTTATTTATTTATTCATTCTAATTTTTTTTTCAACCCCAGCTATCAATAAACTCCCGTTTTGAATCGAAACTAGTCGCCAACAGTTAAAGGTTGAAAAATTCTGGAGGACAATAATAATAATAATAATAAATAATATAATAAAATAATAAAAATTATAATATATTTTACTATATTTAAACAATGTTTCTCGAACAATCTATCAAAATGTATATAAGAAATTACAAACAGCTAAAATTGCTTCACTAAAAAGTTTACAAACAAAAAACATTGTAGCGTTCTTATTTACATATTCATCCATTCCTTCCTTCATTCATTCATTCGTTCATTCATTCGTTCATTCGTTCGTTCGTTCGTTTGTTCGTTCGTTCATTCATTCATTCATTCGTTCATTCATTCGTTCATTCATTCGTTCGTTCGTTCATTCATTTGTTTGTTCGTTCATTCATTCATTCATTTATTTTGAAAGAGAATTATGCTATTTATATACGTGTGCATTTTTAATTAAAAAAACAAACAATAATAATAATAATTGTATAATAATAATATTAATAATTATATTATGATATAATTATTATTATTATATTTGTGTTTTTGTTGTGTTTGTCAATTGTTCTTAATAACATCAATATCCTAGGTTTGAAAAAAAAAATCTCATAAGTTATCTCTGATATAATAAAAATCGTCATCATCACTTATTAATCATCATCGTTATCACAATCTATTCACCATCATCATCATTATCATCATCACCATCATCATCATTATCATCATCAACAACTTCAACCACATCGTTGTCAAGGTCTTCATCATATAAGCATCATAAACAAAAGCATCACCATTATCATCATCGTCGTCTAATGATTAGACTCCTAATCATTCACACTAATACAGTCCTCATCATCATCACCTAATCACTGCAATCATCGTCGTCGTCGTCATCATCTTCATCGTCATCATCGTCTTCATTCTCATCATCATCATCATTATAATCATCCTCATCATCTATTCGTCATCATCGTCAGCTTCGCACGTCTTACAGCACTTTTTGTAATGCTCCCAGCAGTCAGTCGGTGCAACACACCATGACACATGATCACCGTAACGGCATTCTGTAGAAAATAGGGTGTGTGTGTGTGTGCGTGTGTGTGTGTTTGTGTGTGTGCGTGTGCGTCTGCGTGTGTGTTTGCACAAAATTTACCAAAATTATACCCAAAATATACCCCAAAATATTTATATATAGATAGACATCACCAACTTCCAGATTTCCCCTGCCTCAATTCGAAGCACTTGGAACAGCAGGTCCTCTCAGTATTTTCGTTGTAGCATTCGTGTGCTTTCAATTTCTCACACCAACTCGCTTCATCCAAACACTTGCTGTGTGTGTATGCTGGGGTGGGATGAATGAATGAATGAATGAATGAATGAATGAATGAATGAATGAATGAATGAATGAATGAATGAATGAATGAATGAATGAATGAATGAATGAATGAATGAATGAATGAATGAATGAATGAATGAATGAATGAATGAATGAATGAATGAATGAATGAATGAATGAATGAATGAATGAATGAATGAATGAATGAATGAATGAATGAATGAATGAATGAATGAATGAATGAATGAATGAATGAATGAATGAATGAATGAATGAATGAATGAATGAATGAATGAATGAATGAATGAATGAATGAATGAATGAATGAATGAATGAATGAATGAATGAATGAATGAATGAATGAATGAATGAATGAATGAATGAATGAATGAATGAATGGATAGATGGATGGGTAGATAAATGAATGCATAACAAACAATCAAACGAGAAAACAAACGAACGAAAGAATCAATCAATCCTCGCCCCTTAATAAATTTTGCAAACAGATGGATCTTGAGATCCGCTCTGAACTTCGCAAGTGATAGAAAAGTAGTCAGAGAAGTAGGTAGAGAGTTTCAGAGAAAAGGGCCAGAAAAAGCAAAAACAGATTTAGCCAAAGAGTGCTTAACACGAGTTAAGAAGAAGTGAGAACAAGAAGACGATCGTAGGAATGAAAAAAAAGATAGAAAGATGGAGAAAGACCTTTTCCTTCTTTAGAGAGCAAGAAGCATGTCCAGCAGCAAAGGTCGGCCATATCTCTCCGGCTTGTACAATGCTCTTCAGTTTTCATTTTCGACTGACACCAGTTCACTCGATCACCGTATTCGCAACCTTTGTTGTTGTTGTTGTTGATGTTGTTGTGTTGTTGATGTTGTTGTTGATGTTGTTGTTGATGATGTTGTTGATGATGATGTTGTTGTTGTTGATGATGTTGTTGTTGTTGTTGATGTTGTTGTTGATGATGATGATGTTGTTGTTGATATTGTTGTTGTTGTTGATGATGTTGTTGTTGTTAATGTTGTTGTTGTTGATGATGTTGTTGTTGTTAATGTTGTTGTTGTTGTCAACCAATCAATTAAATAATTAATTAATCAATCAATCATTCAATCAATCAACTACTCTCAATACACTAATCAATAGTAAAAAATCAGTCAGTCGGTCAATCAATTAACCATTCATTCATTCATTTATTCATTCAACCAATTAACTAATCGACTAATTAATTAAACCACAAACCAACCAACCAATCAACCAACCAACCGACACACCGACCAACCAACCAACCAGCCAACCATTCGACCAACCAACCAACTAACCAGCTAACCAACCAGCCAACCAACCAGTCAACCAACAAACCGACCGACCAACCAACCAACCAGGAAATTTGTAATTGTAATGTCGATTGCAAGCATTACAGCAGGTTTCATTGTATGCGTAACAATCATGTGCCTTCACATCCACACAATGCTTTGCTCTATCCTCTCTAGAGCAAGAAATCAAATTCGATGATAATGACGATGATGATGATGATGATGATGATGGTAATGATTCGTGACCGTTCCCACTTCCGTTGTTATTGTATCCGCCATTTTCTTCACTGTATCCATTTCCGGTACCCGTATTATGTCCATTTCCGTTTCCATTTCCGTTTCCGTTTTCTTGTTTGATGGCTTTGCAGGATTGACAGCACTCCGTACCGACGGAAGAGGAAACCTTGAGGCAGTCTTTGGAATTTTTCCGCACCTGATCAGGGCACCATGATGCTTTATCCCCGTACTCGCAACCTTTGTGTGGGAGGTGGTGAATGAATGAATGAATGAATGAATGAATGAATGAATGAATGAATGAATGAATGAATGAATGAATGAATGAATGAATGAATGAATGAATGAATGAATGAATGAATGAATGAATGAATGAATGAATGAATGAATGAATGAATGAATGAATGAATGAATGAATGAATGAATGAATGAATGAATGAATGAATGAATGAATGAATGAATGAATGAATGAATGAATGAATGAATGAATGAATGAATGAATGAATGAATGAATGAATGAATGAATGAATGAATGAATGAATGAATGAATGAATGAATGAATGAATGAATGAATGAATGAATGAATGAATGAATGAATGAATGAATGAATGAATGAATGAATGAATGAATGAATGAATGAATGAATGAATGAATGAATGAATGAATGAATGAATGAATGAATGAATGAATGAATGAATGAATATGAATGAATGAATGAATGAATGAATGAATGAATGAATGTAAAACGACTAGAAGTGCAACAGAAACACATAAACACTCAGGTTTAGAAAAACGAAAGACCAACCAATGTTACTAGAGTCGAAGAATTTTTGGCAAGTTAAACAGCAAGTGACATTAGTCCTGAAAATTTGTTACGATAGTAGACTCAATAATCGCCAGTGTGCTCAAAGATTGTATCAAATTTCATTTTGAAAAATACAAAAGTATCGATTGTGGTCGCGCCGGTAAACTTTCAAAAACTATTGCTATTGACAAAGGATTTTAAAACCGGCATTAGTTAACTGATTAATGACTTAACCGGGTCAATGCTGATAGACTACTTCTTGTTAGCAGCATGACAAATCATAATAAATATAAATAATCACAAAAATAGTTTATATAATTATATAAATAATATATCTGAAATTATATAATATAATATAATATATCGTAATATTAATATAATAATATAATTATTATTATACCAATATTCAAACAACACGCAGACCTACCTGTAGCATGTACTCGCCTTTATTGTCCGGCACCAGTCTGCCCGGTCACCATTAGGGCAGTTGACGTCCAGTTTTGGCGAAGATGTTGTTGTGGTTGTAGTTGTGGTTGTTGTAGTTGTGGTTGTTGTAGTTGTGGTTGTTGTGGTTGCTGGTAATAGTGGTGATGTTTTAGAAGCAGGCGCCGATACAGCCACTGTTGAAGAGAGAGAGATTTTATCGACACTATTGTTTATCAGTTGTTTTGGTTTTTTGTCAGTAGTGAGATGGATGGAAAAAATGGATGAATGAATGAATGAATGAGTGAATGAATAAGTGAATGAATAAGTGAATGAAAGAATGAATGGTTAATAAAATGAATTAAATTTTTATATTGTGAATCTTCACAATGGATAACAAAAATGAAACAAACACTACAAATTCTCACCAAGTTTTCCAATAAATACTCCATAAGTTTCTTCAGCAGCAGTAGTAGTAGTAGTAGTAGTGGAAGGAGTAGAAGTAGTGGTGGTGGTGGTGGTAGTGGTGCTGATAGTGGTGGTAAGTTCGGCACTGCAAGTTATGCAGCATGATTTGGCGTAATTTTTGTCGTAGCAGTAGTATCGGTCGCAGTCGATTCGCCTGTTGCCGTACTTGCATTCTAGGATGGTTGGCAATATTAATTTTCATCTGTTTTTTAAACTTTTATGAATTGGCTGTTCATCTTGAAAAATTGTTACACACACACTCACGCACACATACATACGCGTACATACACACACTCACATAAACTCACATACAGAAATACACGTAGACACACATTTGTTTTATTAGCTAAATCAAGTCAAACCCGTAAAAATCATCTGAGAAAAATGAGATAACCTGCTCACACACACACACACAGACACACATACACACACTCACACACACACATATCATGGTGGCCGAGCCCACAAGAATTAATTTTCTTTTTTTGGTCTCCGAATCATTCATGCTTTTTCTTTTGTTTGATTGAATAAAAGTGATTTGATACAAACAAACATACACAAACACAGACACATATACAAACAAAAATACACACACACATAAACACGCGCACATACATACATACAAACAAACAAACACACACACATACAAACAAACACACACAAACTCCTAACCAGGCATAGCGCCGTATTTTTCCTCAACTTCGATGGAAAAATTTAAACATTTGTAGCAACAATTTGACTCCGACCTGTAACATTCTTGGGGTTTAATCCTACTACACCAAGACAGCAAATCCCCTCTTGGGCATTTCGGGTGCACGGTTGTAGTAGTAGTAGTAGTAGTAGCGGTTGTAGTAGTAGTAGTAGTGGTAGCAGTGGTAGTAGTGGTAGCGGTAGTTTTAGTAGTGGTAGTGGCGGTAGTTGTGGTAGCTTTTTGTGTGGTTGTTGTTTGTGTTGGCTGCGATTTTACGGTTGTCGTCAGGTAGTCTTCACATGTGTCGCAACATTGGTCCAAGTAATATTGACCTAAAGATGAATAACGAATAAGAATAAGGATAAAAATAAAAATAATAAAATTTTGCTAGAAAAAAATTTTTCTCTCGTTTGAGATTTGCTTACAGGATGTATCAGAAATATGATCTATTCAATCATGTATCATATTTGATAAAAAATTTAAGCATATGCTTAAAAATGCTTCTAAATGGTTTGTTGTTGTGACTTTTTGAATCAAATTTTTTAATGAAACTTGAAACCAGTCTCTCGAGTTAAGCCCGCGAAGTTATATAAAAACTTGAAACGAATCATTTGAATAGAGTCCACAGTAAACTGTGAACACATAAAGCTAACTAATAAGAAAAAAAGGGTTTCAGTGAACAATTTCAGTATCCGTCTGACTCAACAATCACCAACCTCTCCTGCATTGTTCCAGACTGCACATTTTATTTTTGTCCCCATACTCACAACCTGATGGTGATGATGGTGGTGACGATGATGATGATGATGAGGATTATGGTGACGATGATTATGGTGGTGACGATGATGATGATATGGTGATGGTGACGATGATGATGATGATGTAGACTAAAATTACAATGAGAAATAAAAAAAAATTAATCACAATTATTAAAAACAATAATCCAATCCCTTAAACGCTAGCCCCACAACCTAAATTCAAAAATCTTATTTTATTTCAACCTAGTTATATCAAAAATGACCTATTTTATTCAACTTTGGAAAGTTTAACTTTTGAACTCTAACCTTTGTTCTCCGGTTCGTAATAATCATAACAGGTGTAACAGCAGGTGTTGTTACTTCTGTAGCATTCGGCCGGATGGATTCGTCTGCACCACGAGGCACGATCCTTCTCACACTGATTAATTGGTTGGTTGGTTGGTCGGTTGGTCGGTTGGTTGGTTGGTTGGTTGGTTGGTCGGTCGGTCGGTCGGTCGGTCGGTCGGTCGGTCGGTCGGTCGGTCGGTCGGTCGGTCGGTCGGTCAGTTGGTTGGTCAGTTGGTTGGTTGTTTGATCAGTTGGTTGAATGATAAAATTAAATTCACGATTGTTTGAAATTTAAAAGTTAATTTTTGAAAATAGTAGAAAAACGTGCACTTGCTTTCAGCAGACCAATAACATTTTGCAAAGTGTTAAACAAATTCAAAACTTTCAAACAAAAAATTGTCCACAGGCAACCGAACGAATATACAAAAAAACATAAAAACATACAAAAGCATACAAAAAATAACAAAACAGAGCCAAAAACCAAAACAAACCGATTGAAAAACAACAAAACAATAAAAATCTAAAAAAAACCCTTAAAACCCAAACGGCCTAACCCTTTCTGGCAAATCCTCATTCTTAAGGTCAATCGTTGTCTTCAAGGTCGTCGGGATTTTGGTAGTAGTGGTAGTGAAGTTCAGTTGGTAGTTGGCGTTTAAGATGTCGCCCTGGCAGGTCTTGCAGCAGTAGCTCCAGTAGTTACGCTCGATACAGTTCAGCGCAGAGCAACCAGTTCCTTTGTCGCCATATTCGCAACCTTTTAAGAGTGAAAGTATTTTTTCTTGGAGATTGTTGTTTTTTGGACTTGAATAATTAGTAATGGCCGTGGTTATGAGTCAAGGTTCATAGCAACAATAGTCGCACTGTCAGTAGTACTTTTACAGCGTCGAATGAAATCTTTACAACAGAACTTTAAATTAAACATAACATTCTCATAAGAGCTTCCAAATACTCAGAGCTTGCAAATAATCTTTCGTATAATTCAATTTTTATTATTTTTTTTTAAAGTATCAACAACAAGCACACAGTGCATACGAACGCACACAATAGCCCGGACTCTTTCACATTCGCACCCGGCACCTGTAACAACAGAGCCAGACACCTTAACCATTACACCATAGAACCGCAAAGAAACAAATTCAACTGACCCAAAACTCCAATACTAAGTTTCGGACAGCTGTGACAGCAGATTCCAAGGTCGTTGTAGCAATGGTAAGGCATGTTTTTGGTGACTCGATCGCACCATTCAGCCTTGTCACCGTACCTTAAATAAATTATGATCAGTAATAATTCAATAATTATCATGATAATTTCAAACTATATATATTTCCATATTGATTTCAACTTTTAAATAAACTTTAATTTTAAAAGCCAAAAATTTTGTTTTTTATAGTTTCGTGGCAAAATTAATTACCGTTACATTTTTCCTGTGCTAACTTACGGCTCTGAGTTTTGAACAATTTCTAAAGAAATGGGGAAAAAAGATTAACGCTGCTGAGATGTGGTTTTTAAGAAGAGAATTATGAAAATTAGTTGGACCTCTCATACTTCGAATGAGGATGTATTAAAACAGTCCGGTTATGAAAAGAGGAAATTACTGCAGACGATCCGACGGGGGCAGTTAAAGTTTTTTTGGTCACATCATGCGGAAGGAAAGAATGGAAAATCTAACAACTACTGGAAAGATTGCAGGGAAAAGAGATCGCGGTCAGCAACAACAACGAATAACATTCGTGAAGTCCTTGTGTCACTGGCTGAATATCACTATATTTCAATTCTTACAAAGTCTTAAAGATCTTTTGTGGAGGTCGATGGTCGCCAATGTTCTGAAAGGATGAGGCGCGAGAAAGAAATAAAAATACTTTTTAAATGAAAATTAATTAAACTACTTATATTAATTAAATTATTAACTATAATCAAATAGCTATAATTGATAATTATAAATAATTAAAATATAAAAATAAACTAACAGACAGTCTGGATTGTCGGTTTTTATGGTTTTCTTCGGGCAGGTGTGGCAGCATTCCTTGTGCATATTCTCATCGTAGCACTCACTCGGCTTGATTTTTGAACATCTGCTAACGTCTTTATCGCCGAACTCACAGCCTAAGACGTAATTATGACGTAGTTATGACGTAGATATGACGTAATTGTGACGTAATTGTGACGCAATTGTGAATTAATTGTGACGTAATTATGACGTGATCGGGACGTAATCGGGACGTATTTGTGACGTAGTTATGACGCAATTGTGATGTAGTCATGAGGTGAATATGTTTTTTTTATTCAAAATTTAACTATTTTTGCTATTGTAGTTGTTATAACTATTATTGTTGTCGTTGTTGTTGTTGATGTTGTAGTTGAAGTAGATGTTTGAACGAAAATCTTAGTTGAAAACTCAGCGTCGCTTTTTCAAGACAAAACAAACAAAGTATAAACTATGACAAAAAGGATAGTAATAACAAATGGAATAATGACAACAACGAAGACAACAAACAAACAACAACCTACCGGGGAGAGAGTTGTCTGCCAGTTTCTTACAGGTTTCACAGCATCTGTCTTTGTAGTAATCTTCGTAGCAGTAGTAGGCGTTACTCCTACTAATCTGTCTACAAGTGATCGTTCTGTCCGGCTCGTAAGTGTTAATGACGCCCTTGTAGTCGCCGTACGGGCAGTCGGCTGCACGGAAGCGGTGGTTATTACAATTTCGATGATGACGTCATAATGGATTCGTGTTAATTAATTATACGTAGAAATAAATATTTAATTAATGTTAATACGCTATGACGCTGTCGTTTTGTGCGGTAGGTGTGTGGTTATGGCGGTTTTGAAGTCGGCGTATATGTGAAAAGAAGATTAGCATAGTGATGATGACGTCATGATTCTGTCGTCATGTGATGATGACGTCGTAAGATTATCATAGTGATGATGACGTCATGATTTCGTCGTCACAATTACGTCACAGCCAGCTCACTGTTAAATTCAGGAGCGTTCGAGTCCTTCAGACAGTAGCTTCTTTTGCACCAGGACTTGTTTCCTGACAGACATTTTATTCAAAAATATAATTAATAATAATAATAAAAATAATAATAAGAATGAAAATAATAATAATAATGAATATAATAATAATAATGAAAATAATAATAATAATAATGAAAATAATAATAATTATACTTAAATTTTAAAACTATTATGTATCCAATAAACATTTCATTAAACATTTTCCCTTGCAAAGATTAGAAAATTTCGACTGATTAAAAAGATAATTATAATTAAAGTAATTATGACTATAATTGATAATGATAAAGATCTCTAACGACAGGAAGTGCCCTCGGCGGCTCTAGTTTTGACGTCACTGAAGCATTCTCGCGTTTCCGGTTTGTAGCAGAGCATTTTCTTACAGACTTCAGTCACCATCAGTCCACCGCCCTGAGGAAAAAATTGTTAATACAATTTTTGTTGTTGCTTTCAACATCAACATTGTTTTTGTTTAGTATTGTCCTTACTACTGCTACTACTAGTGCTGGTTCTGCTGTTACTTTTATTGCTGCTACAGCAGCTACTTCTACCACTACTGCAGCTATAAAAGCTGCTTCTACCGTTATTGCTGCTAGAGCATCTGCTTTTACCACTACTGCTGCTACAGAAGCTGATTCTACTGCTACTGCTGCTAGAGCAGCTGCTTCTACCACTACTGCTGCTACAAAAGCTGCTTCTATCGCTACTGCTGCTAGAGCAGCTGCCTCTACCACTACTGCTGCTACAGAAGCTGATTCTACCGCTACTGCTGCTAGAGCAGCTGCTTCTACTACTACTGCTGCTACAGAAGCTGATTCTACCGCTACTGCTGCTAGAGCAGCTGCTTCTACCACTACTGCTGCTATAGAAGCTGCTTTTGCTGCTTCTGTAGCAGCAGTTGCTGCTGCTACACAGTGTTATTATTATTCTTTAAAATATGGGAGACAATATTATAAAATGAGGAATGTAAATGTAAGAAAGCTTAAGCGCGGAGAGTGAAATAACATTTCTGCTGTTACTACTTGCTGCTAGAGCTTCTACTACTGCTGCTGCTAATGTTACTGTATAATCACTGTTATTATTATTATTAGTAGTAGTAGTAGTAGTACTAGTAGTAGTAGTATTATTATTATTAATTATTTTATCTTATCCTAGATAATGAGCATCTATGGTTCTATTATACTGTACAATGAAATTCTATTTCATTTTTATTTCAACTCCCCTATTGGTTTATTGATAATAAAAGTTTTAAATTATTATTATTATTGTTGTTGTTGTTGTTGTTATTATTGTTGTTTTTATTATTTTTTATTTTTTGTATTATTCACCTTACAATGGTACGAGTCTCGGCCATAAATTTGTTTGCACTGGTCGTCCAGACTGAACCTTTGACCCGGCGCCAAGGTTGCATTATCTAGCGCATATTTCTTCGTGATGTTGTACCTAATTACGTTGTCTTTGTACGTGTTTTTATGTTTATTTGTTGTTTTTTGTTCTTTGCTGTCATCGTCATCGTCCTTTTCCCGCGCTTCCGATTGGCCGTCTAGTAAACAGTTTCTTTGGTTACTTTGGGGCAAAGAATAAAAAAAATTTTTAATTATCTTTGGTTTATTATTATTATTGTTAAAACTGACATTACTACAATCATTTATTACTATTAATTTTGCTATTACTCCTAATGATTTCATTTATGTATTTTTTATAATATTTTTAATAGTAATTTATTTCATTACACCAGATACACATCTCAAAATACAAGTGCCTATCTACAATAATAACACCAAACAATAGAAATACACCACAGACAGCTGAAATGAAAAATGTCGGCATATTGCAGCCAAAATACCGCGACAAACATCGACAAAGAACTACTTACTAGTTCAAGTTACTGATATATCTATGGATAGAAGCCACACTACACTCTGACATTTTGTAGGAGTTGTTAAACAACTCGTCTGCCACTGAATTCGGCGCCATAGCCATTAGGAATTGATCAGTTGATAGGCAATCGTTGTTGTCACCATCGTGATAGGCTCCTAAACTTTTGGCGGGATTCGACATTCATCTATCTACACACACACACACACACACACACACACACACACACACACACGTATATATATATATATATATATATACATACAACTTAAAATACTATAATTGTTATTGCTATCATTATTACTATTAAACCGAACAAATAACCAACCAATCAACCAGTCAGCCAGTCAGCCAGTCAGCCAACCAACAAATTAATCAATCAACCAGCCAGCCAACCACCAATCAATCAACCAAACCAACCAACCAACCAACCAACCAATCAACCAACCAACCAACCAACCAACCAATCAACCAACCAATCAACCAACCAATCAATCAACCAACCAATCAACCAACCAATCAACCAACCAATCAACCAACCAACCAGCCAGCCAGCCAATCAACCAATCAACCAACCAGCCAGCCAATCAATGAACTACTAACTTGTGTCCCAACTCGTGAGAAATGGTATCTATAGTCCCGTACTGACCAGAGTCCTTGTTGATGGACACTGAGTTGATCCGGCAAGCAGCCGCTATGTCTGCCAAGCCACCGATCGCTCGAGTCGAATCAGACGATAGTAAGTTGTAACTGGTGATGGTAGTGATGATGGTTGTGATGGTGATAATGACAATGATTTGATGATGGTGATGATGATGATGGTTTAATTATGACGATGATAAGAATGATGATAATGATGATGGTTTGATGATGGCGATGATAATTTGATGATGGTGATGATGATGAAGACGAGGTAGAGGATGAAGATGAGATAGTCCGTTCGTTCGTTAACTCGTTTCTTCATACTTTCGATCATTTAAGAATTAATAAATGAAATCATTCATTCAAGCATTAATTTAATATATTTAACTGCTCGTTAATTCATTCATTCATTCATTTACCCATTCATTTATTCATTCATTCATTCATTCATTCACTCATTCATTCACTCATTCATTCACTCATTCATTCATCTATCCAGCCAGTCAACTTGAAGATTGTTAAAAAAAATACATGTACATTAAGATGATTTACTACAATGACGTTAAAAATAATAATAACAATAATAACAACAACAATAATAATAATAATAAATTATTTCTAAAACATTAACGATCTTTCTTAATGACGAAATGCGATATGTTTGAAACGACTTTGTATGCAAAGTAAGACATTTAAGAATTTCCCCATAAAATATATAT
Organism: Helobdella robusta; assembly: GCF_000326865.2. NCBI lineage: Eukaryota > Metazoa > Annelida > Clitellata > Rhynchobdellida > Glossiphoniidae > Helobdella > Helobdella robusta. Next base: position 412,851 of record NW_008705469.1, on the reverse strand, counting down.
ATGCTTGTGTGTTTGTTTGTTTGAGTGTGTGTGTGTGTGTTTGTGTGCGTATGTGTGTGTGTGGTGTGTGTGTGTACGTGTTATTTTTTAGTAGCCTAATGCTGATGATTAGTTAAAGAAAGGGTTTTTTATAAGTTTATAAGTTTTAACAAGATTTAACGAAGAAATTATTTTAAATGAGTGATTCATTGATAATAATTAACAACGAAATGTTTTGAAAAGACACGAGATTCGTTCGAACCAAACCAGTCAAATCACTAACGAAAGAGTAAAATAAATCCTCTCAACATCCGCACAGCAACAAAAAACTAAAAACACATTTAGAAACACACACAAAAACAAATTCAAACAAACAAACCAATCAAAATCCCATTTTGTAATAACAAAGCAATCAAAAAACTACAAAATTCAAACTGAATAGAACAAACATCTCTACAGCCAGAACGTCTGAGGTTGGAGTTTTGAGTCAAAGTCGGATATTTTTGAAGGGATGGAACCCGGACTCTGACTCTAGCTTGGATGTTTGCTGGTAACCGAACAAAATAGGCAAGAACTTACTCAGTGACTAGGGCTGCAGAATCAAATCTTGGCAAGAGATGTGCGAAATCCTCCAAAACTGTGTGGTTTTTGATCCATTCGTAGAAGCGATCAAGAGCACTGTAAGCGTTTATGTGGGTTGAGTTGACCTTTGTTGAGCTGTGCTCTGTACACAAGAGGTCGGATCTTGACTTTGAAAATATTTTTGATGGAGTTTGATTTTTTTCATTTGTTTATTTATAAACTTTATTGTGATTTGATTAATTTATATTAGTGTTATTATCTTATTGGAAAATTTTATTTTAACAAATTGCTTTCATCGAGAGAGAGAGAATGTATGACAAGTGAAAGACAACATCAACAAAAACAATTAAAACATTAATAACAATAAAAACAACAACAACAACAACAACAACGAAAAGAAATGAGTTATGTACCTACCTACCATTCAACAAACCAACAATCCCATCTAAGTAACAGAAACAACAGTAGTAGTTGTTGTTGTTGTTGTTGTTGTAGCAGCAGCAGCAGCAGTAGTAGTATTAGTAGTATTAGTGGTGGTGGTGGTAGTAGTAGTAGTAATGTTATTATTTACAGAAAAAAATACTAAACAACATACAGTAAATAAACATTTACAAAAATGTCATGTTACAAAGATGAAATTAATAGTATTAATAAAGAAATAATAATACTAAACAACTATATAATAATAATAATAATAATAATAAATATAAGTAATATAATTATTTATTATTATTGTTGTTGTTAATATAGATCTTTTTTTATTCAGCTACACGTTCATAAATTATTCCTCTACAATATTGCTATGTCTTTACAAGGTTTTTATAGTCTAAAATATTTCAACCTTCTCCAATTTTGCACTGTCTCTAACTTTCACTTTCATCTCTCACTATCTCTCTATTATTTATACATGTGTGAATATGCTTGTATGTCTATGTGATTGTGTATGCTTGTGTAAATTTTTTTCCTCTCTCTTTCTATTTCTCACTCTCTCTCTTT
>NW_008705469.1:408101-409788 GCF_000326865.2 Helobdella robusta | reverse complement strand
ATCCATCCATCCATCCATCCATCTATCTATCTTTCTTTCTCTCTATCTTTGCTTCTTTCTGTTTCTCGTTATAATTATTGAAAAAATAAATCAATCAGTGATACCATAAATAATAATTATAGAAAACCATTGAAAAAGCGGTCTTATCAGAATTAAAAATTATAACATGCAGGTATTATTATTATTGCCTGGTTAGTAGTATTATAACTTATTATCAATAACAAACAGTAATAATAATCATCTTCGTCAAACCCCTGTAACTTGATAACGCTCCTTATTGTGTATTTATATCTGTGTGCGTGTGTCTGTTTGTGTGTGTTGTGTGTGTTGTGTGTGTGTGTGTGTGCGTGTCTTATTTGTGAAAGCAAAAAAAATTATTGATGAGATTTTCTGCTGTTGTTGATATGTCGACGATATTTTTTCATTTTTTTTTTTTTGGTTTTTGGCAGCTTAGTACTTTAGACAAAACATCACAACCGTCATCATCTTCATCTTCATTATCTTCATCTTCATTATCTTCATCTTCTTCTTCTTCATTTCATCATCATCATCGTTGTAGTATTATTGTTGTAATCATCATAAACGGCAGCATACAAAATGTGAGAAAGTAGAGATAAAAGAAAGAAACAGAAAGAAAGAGAGAGATAAATAAAGAGAAAGAGAGAGAGAAAGAAAAAAAGAGAGAAAGAGGAAGAGAGAGACTAAGGAACAGAGAGAGATTTTATTTGCAACTTGTATCGAGTAGAACTGCGTTGAACCTAATGTAAGATGTACGAACAATGGTGATGATGATGATGAAGAAGAAGAAGATGATGATGATGACGACGACGATGATGATGATGATGACGATGAAGACGATGATGACGATGATGACGACGATGATGCTGATAATGATGTTGCGGTGAAAATTATCTCCAGACAGAAACTTTTTGTTAACAATTTTTTACTTACCTTCAACTGTAAACATTTCTATTCTTTCTTTTGTTAATTTTATTACTTTTCAGTCAGTCACTCGTCTTTTCATCCACTTGTTTTTTTCATTCATTCGTTTTTCCATCCATTTATCTATCTATTCATCCATCTATCCATCCATCCATTCAGTTTCGATTTCACATACGCCCCATAAACTTTTACGTTATAGTTGTAAAATATAAAAGAAAGAAAGAGAAAAAGAGAGAAAAAAGAGAGAAAGAAAAAAGAGAGAGAAAAGAGAGAGAGTGAAAGATAAAGAGAGAAAAGAGAGAAAAAAGAGAGAGAGAGAAGGAAAAGAAAGAAAGAGCAAAAGGAGAAAAATATAATACTAATATATTTTTACAGCTCGTCAATGTCAACATATCAAATTGTGTGAATCTGATTGGAGTTGTATGTTTGTGTGCCGTGTGTACGTACATGTATATGTGCGTGTGTAAGTATGTGTGAATAAGTATGTATTATTATTATTATTAGTAGTAATAGAAAACTTAATATAGCGTTCACTATAGCAGTTTTCACAAACGCTATCAAATTATAACTAATATTAATAACAAAATAGCAAGAATGAAAAGAGATGAACTATAATAAAAAAAAGGTATGTCTTTAATCGTCTTTTAAATTCAGCAATTTTCATTCCAGGCACTTTTCATTCCATGTATGTGTGTGTGTTTGTGTGTTTGTGTGTGTGTTTGTGTGTGTGTTTGTGTGTGTGTGT
>NW_008705469.1:405470-406539 GCF_000326865.2 Helobdella robusta | reverse complement strand
AGAGAAAGAGAGAGTGAGAAAAGAGAGAGAGAGAGAGAAAGACAGAAGTCAAAAAATGAGGTGTGTAAAGATATAAAAGTATTTTATTCGCAGGATGTGGCTATTGTTTGTTTATTTCCGAAACATTCTTATGGTATGGTGATTAAAATAAAAGCAGAATTTGTTTTGCCACATCTGACATTGAACTACTCTACTGCAGTATAGTAGAGTAGTTCAATGAATAGTAGAGAAAGATAGACATGAAGAGAGAAAGAAAGAGAGAGGGAGAGAGAGAGAAAGAATATAAAGAGAGAGATGGCCAATGTAGTGTAATGTTACGTTATGATACGTTGTAAATTTTGTAAAAAGAGAGAGAGAGAGAAAGAGAGAAAACTCCAATGTTAAGTTTGAAATTATATCAAAACGAAGTAGAAAGAGACAGAAAGGAAGAAAAAGAAAGAGAATAATGGTATAAACTTGATATTTTTTTCTTAAAAAGTTTTACCCGAACGATAATTTCCAATCTAGAAACTAAACAGCAGCAGTAGTAGTAGCAGCAGCAGTAGCAGCAGCAGCAGTAGCAGCAGTAGCAGCAGCCGTAGTGGTAGTAACAATACTGAGATAGTAATGACATTTGTAGATGTAGGTAACTTGCAGAGCAAGCACTCCACTTGGAAGAAAATCTCATTAGCTCAGTTTACATTGAACGCTTCAGTACCATACAATTCTGCTACCTAACGAATGATTTTGTTTATCCTGGCCGGTCGGCATTACTTCTCTTCTAGTTTTACTGGATTAGTATTTATTTTATCTTTATCTAGAGTAGTTCTAAAAGCAATAGTGGTAGTCGTAGTTGTGGCTATAGTGGTTGCGGCAAAAGCAACGAGAGATGTAGTAGTAGTAGTAGTAGTAGCAGCGACAACAACAACATTAGAAGCAGCAGTAGTAGTAGTAAAGTAGTAGTTGTAGTAGCTGCAGTTGCAGTAGTGAAAGTAGTAGTATTGTAGTATTCATTTAACTTATAATTATCATTTGATGGTTTATATTTGGAATAAAATTTATCTATTAACAATACTCTATGCATGCATGT
>NW_008705469.1:372046-395812 GCF_000326865.2 Helobdella robusta | reverse complement strand
TACTGTGGCCCTCTTGAGACTAAATTTGTGTTGCGTGCGTGCGTGTGTGTGTGTTTGTGAAGGAGTGTTTTTCAGTGTATGCGCGAGCAATTGTGTGTGTGTGTGTTTGTGTATGTGTGTGGTTTTTTGGAGTGTTTTATAACGTTTCTTTATGTTGATATGTGTGTTATGTAGTGAATCACTCTTTCTGAATTTTATTAAATGGAATTTTAGTAGAACGCCCGGTTGTATGTTTACGTGTGTGTATGTGTGTGTGTGTGTATTCTTGTGTGTGTGTGTCTGTGTGTGTGTATTCGTGTGTGCATGTGCTACGTTTGTAATGAGAATTAATTGATTTTATGATGGAAATGTTTGATGCTACCGATTGGATCAATTAGCTTGTAATTATACCAATAAGAATGAATAATTATTATGGTAATTATTATGATGGCATAAATAATAATAATAATATTATTACTGCTACTACCACTACTACTACTACTACTACTACTACCTCTGCTACTACTACTGCCGCTCCTGCTGCTACTACTTCTACTACTTCTGAAATTGTTGATAATTTTTGAAAATTTTGCATTGATAAATTATATTCATATCGTTAACATACATACTTACATGCATACAATAGATAGAAAAACACATACAAACACGTACACACAAACATGCATACATGTACACACACATGCACATGCATACACACTCATACACACACACACGCATGTATACAAACCTGCACAAACACATACAAACAAACAAATCTACTGTTTACAAACTGTATCAAATTCTCGACAACAGTTCCTCTTAACGATTTAAACAGATTTCTCTTCCTGATTATATTGTGTAGTAGTAAAAGATTGTAGTAGTAGTAGCACCAGCAGTAGTAGCAGTAGCAGTAGTAGTAGCAGCAGCAGCAGTAGTAGTAGCAGCAGCAGTAGTAGTAGTAGTAGTAGTATTTGTAGTAGTAGTAGTAGTAGTAGTAGAGACAATAGAGTATATAATCGTAATGATGTAACTTCTTATCGTCAAGAATGCTTTCATGTTCATGAGTTACATTTGAACTTCGCAAAGTCAAAACGAAACGAAATGGACCAAAACAACATCAACAACAACAACAACATCAACAACAACAGCAACAACAACACTATCAACATCAAACCACTTTAAATCAACAAGTAACTTTTAATCTTGTAACCACAACAACAATCTAGGGAATTTTTTATCATGTAGGTATCCTTATCTACTATAATTTCTACACTGCTGCTACTACTACAAGCACTTCTACGGCCACTGCTTCGGCGTCTGCTACTGTGTCTGCTTCTGCAGCGGCTGCTGTTACTACAACTTTTTCTACAACCACTTTTACAACTACGCTACTAGCAACTTAACAGATAGGACTCGGTAGTTGAAAGATTATTGCTATCAAAAAACCATCAAACATCATCATTATCGTAATCCACACGCACACAAACACGCTCACACACACACACATAGATACACACACACACAGATACACACACACACACGTACACACACATACATTTCCTTATAATTATGTATTTATCCTACATGCTTTCACGCCCATGTGAGTATGATCACATTTATTATGTCGAGTCATTTAGAACAGATCTTTTTGCATCTACCTTTACTATTTCACTTTAAACACTAATTATTTTCATGCTTACACACATGCTTACACACACAAACACACCACACACACACATGCCAAGCATCATACACACGCACACGCCATACAAACACACACATACAAACACACACAGACACACAGACACATACACATTTTTTTTCATGCCTATTCTGTATGTCTATTCCATCGTATATGTAGTCGATTACATTTTTGTTTCGACAAATTTTTGACCAAAAAACAGATTCAATCATTTTCAATTTGATCAATTTACTCATTTTTTAAAGAATAAAACCCTGATGATAATAACAGAAAGAGATATAAGTAGAGTGGGTGAGAGAGAAAGAGAAAGAAATAGAGAAAGCAACAGACAGACATACAGTGAGAAAGAAGGTAGGCCAGTATTCATAAAACGCTCCCTTCGTCTTTCGAATGAAAATAAAATTTTTAACTTTTCAGAGTTTTATGGCGTTTTGCTTATTCAGTTTTGTCAAATGTTTATATAGAAGAATTTATACATTGTAAAATTTAATTCAATTTTTAAATGTTTTAAATTTTATATTATATATTATAAAATTTTATTCAATTTTTAAATATAAGAGATCATCAATCTAGTAATTAATGCTTATTCATTGCTCTCTAAAACATCATTGTTCAAATAACAACATCGATAATAATAATAATAATCATAACCATCACCATCATCATAATAATTACTATTATTTATATTATCATCATCATTATCATCATCATTTTATTATTATTATTATTATTATTATTATTTTCATCATCATTATCATCTTCTTCGTCTTCTACCTCTTCAACTTCATCATAGGGAAAAACACAACACACTAGCTAGATAGCACCTCTAGATAATTTTATTAAAATAATCATAATCATAATAATAATAATATAAATAATAATTATAACAATAATATTGATAATAAACCGCCATATGCAATGAATTATACAAATAAAACACTCCTGAATACAATCGTACATACATATACACGCACTCAAACAACCACGAATACATACACACAAACTGACATACAAACTAACATACAAACTGACATACAAACTAACATACAAACAAATATACAAACAGTCATACAAACAGAAATTATGCATATTGTTAAAATCATGCCTTAGGGGTGAAAATAATAATACTTTTAATATTATTCGGCTTTAGATTTTATAACTATGAATAAAATAAAATAATTATATTAATATTATAGTTTTTTCTCACTATTTTTTTTCTGTTTTTCATTCTCTCTCGTTCCCTCCCTCCCTCCCTCTTTCTCTCTCTTTCTCTCTCTTTCTCTCTCTCTCTCTATTTTGTCTCTCTCTTTTTTTCCTGTCTTTATAATGAACATGCAGTAGAGAATAACTCTAAAAAAGTATTTATAACTCAGTATAAACCAATATCACTTTATATAACTCTATATAACTTTACATAACCCTGTATAACAATACAACTATATATAACCTTATATAACACTATATAAATCTACATAGCTCTGCATAATTCAAATGGAAAACCGGAAGGAATGAGATGGAAAACAAGGGAATGAGTTAAAGAAAACAAGGGAATGGGATTTTTCTGGAACGTTCGCGGGAGGGAATCGGGATTGAGAAAACAAGAATGGGAGCAAGTTGGGAACAAATTTCAATTCCCGCTCACCTTTAATGTGTAATCCTACACACACACACACACACACACACACACACACACACAAATACATAAATACACACATACCTACAAACAAACAAGCATACAAACAAACATATAAATATACATAAATGCATACATACATACATACATACATACATACATGGCCGAATTCAGTTCGACCGAGGTCGAAGTTATTGTGGCAAGCTTCAACACTGACCACAACACCAAACCGCGTAAGCACAATCCAAACAGTTGGATTAGTGCAGTAACCACTCGGATTGAACAGGGCAGTCTCTCGGCGGCCGTCAGACTTGCTTGTTCGCCCGCAGGCCTGGCGGAGAGCTCGCCTGAGACACTCGCTAAACTCAAAGCTATTCATCCCAGTGCTCCATTGAACAGGCGAGCTTTTCCCGCGCAGGAGCCGTCCAATGGTCGCGTTTCACCAGCCCAGGTGTTGACGGCTTTAAAATCGTTTAATAATGGTTCATCGGGAGGCCTTGATGGCTTGAGGCCTCAGCACATAAAGGATTTACTTTCCGGTCCGACGCCCACCGATGAATTGTTAAATAACCTCACCCGGTTTGTAAATTTGTTGTTATCTGGGGTCTGCCCTCCCGCGGTTAGCCGTTTCTTTTTTGGGGGCCGTCTGGTGGCTTTAAACAAAAAAGATGGAGGGATCAGACCCATCGCGGTGGGGAATTTTTGGAGGAGGCTGGCCAGTAAGTGCGCTCTGGCGCTAGTGTTGGAACAGGTCAAAGCCAAACTCTATCCTATACAATTGGGCGTCGGTGTGAAAGGTGGTGCTGAGGCGGCCGTCCACGCCGTACGTGAACTGATTTCAGCACTTCCAAAACGGTGGGGATTCTTGAAGATTGATTTCAAGAACGCTTTCAACACCCTGAGAAGAGACTCAATGTTAGAGGCAGTTAAGCAGCACTGTCCTCAAATTTATAATTTTTGTCATTCCGCATATGGCCGAGTCTCTTCTCTTGGTTACGACGCCTGGGTGGTTGAATCGTGCAAGGGCGTACAGCAAGGCGACCCTTTGGGACCGATGCTTTTTGCTCTAACCCTTCACCCGCTGTTGACGAAGTCATCCTCGGCGTTTGTTTGTGGCTACCTGGACGATGTCAGCTTGGCCGCAGAGGGTAACATCTTAGCGGACGACTTCCTGTCGCTGAGGGTCGGCGCTTCCATCATTGGTCTTGAATTAAACACAAACAAGTGTGAACTACTTGTAAATGACACGTTTCAAATGCCACACGTGCTGGCTAATGTCCCCAGAGTGCCCCATTCATCATTAAATTTTTTAGGCACTCCAATGATGGCCGGCGATCATCAGGACAGGTTTTTTAATAAAAAACTTTTTGAGCTAAGATTTGCCCTCGAACGTGTCTCTCTTCTCTCGGTCCACGACGCGCTGACAATCATCCGCGGCGCCCTCAGTTTGCCGAAATTGATGTATTTTTTGCGCACATCCAACTTTGTTAATGCGGCCATTTTGGGCGAATTTGAGGGTGCTCTGCGGGTGGCCCTCTCAGCAATTTGTAACGTCGATATTACCGACAAAGGTTGGTCTCAGGCTCAGCTGCCGGTACGATTTGGGGGACTGGGGTTACTAAGCGTGGTTCAGCTTGCACCAATTGTTTATAAATCTTCCGCATCTGCCACGCTTGACCTACAGTCTGCCCTTCTTCGGCAATTTAGCAGCCTACACTGTACTCCACCGACTCCAATCCAACCAACAGACCTTTCCCAGGGCAACATTTTGGAGGGAGCATATAAACGCACATTCAAAGAGTTGCTTTCCTCAAGCCCTGACTCGGCGACCTCAGCTCGCTTGCTGGCAGTATCCAGCGAGGCGAGTTGTGGCTGGCTGAGATCTTTGCCCAATACGTCGGTGGGTACCAGATTGGACGACGAAACGGTCAGGACAGCCATTGGCTTCCGTCTGGGGTTGGCCGTTCAGAGTCGATATACATGCAGGTGTGGCGCGGAGGCGGATGAACTTGGCCATCATGGTCTTGTTTGTCGTTTGGGCGGAGGTCGCCAGCAGCGACATTCAGCCATAAACGATTTTGTGTGCCGACTTTTCTCCAAGGCCTCAATTCCGGTTTTAAAGGAACCGTCGGGCATTGCGGCGCACGACGGTAAACGCCCTGACGGGTGTACCTTGATCCCTTGGAGAGCCGGCAGGTGCTTGGCGTGGGACGTTACCATTCCGGGCACCTTTGCTGAGCGCTACGTGCAGCTTACTAGCAAAGAAAGCGGTTTGGCTGCAACCAGGGCATCTGACGAGAAGATCAAAAAGTACGACGGAGCTCTCCCCTCGATGGAGTTTTTACCGATTTGTATCGAGGTCCTCGGCCCCATGGACCGTAACACCTCCGGGTTTTTCAATCGAATTTGCAAAAATATCAGTATTAGGTCAGGCGATAGTAGGGAATATTTTTTTGCTATGAATAATATCTCGTGCATCCTGCAGCGGTTTTTGCGCGTCTGTGTGTTGGAAAATGTGGAGTTGAATGCCGACGGGGTTGAGTGACGTTATAGCAAATAAAATCAAATTTAGTCAGACGCTTGGCTTTTGGTGTCATTCGTCAATGATTTGGTTTTAACATTTTTAAAAAAATAAAACATACATACATACATACATACATACATACATACATACATACATACATACATACATACATACATACATACATACATACATACATACATACATACATACATACATACATACATACATACATACATACATACATACATACATACATACATACATACATACATACATACATACATACATACATACATACATACATACATACATACATACATACATACATACATACATACATACATACATACATACATACATACATACATACATACATACATACATACATACATACATACATACATACATACATACATACATACATACATACATACATACATACATACATACATACATACATACATACATACATACATACATACATACATACATACATACATACATACATACATACATACACACTACATACACTTAAGTTGCTGATGCTGATCTGAGCGCTGAACTTTTACGAGTCTTCATACTAGTGTAGAGAACAAAATAAAGATAGTGATAAAGAGAGTGAATGAAAGAGAGAGAGAAAGAGAGAGAGAGAATGAAAGAAACACAATAGGAGTAAAAGAGAGAAAGAGAGAAATAAAAGATCAAGAAATAAAGAAAAGACAATGCTATAGAGACAGACTTTTATAGAGAAGAAGTAAATAAAAGAAGTAAAAAGACAAAAAAGAAAGAATTAAGAAGCCAGAAAGAGAAAGAGAAATAAAAAGAGAGAGTGAGAGAGAGAGTGAAGACCATAAAGAAAGCGAGAGATGTAATAATATTAAATATATTGTTGTTGTTTTGGTTAGATGGATGGATGTACGTGTGTTTGGTGGGGTTGTATAATCTTAAAACTATATTTTCACATATTCAGTGTTAGTTAGATAGATGCTTGTTTGGTTGGCTGTTGTTGTTGTTGTTGTTGCAAATCTCATACACTCTGAATTAAAAGCTACAGAAAAATGTAAGTTTTGTATTTTTTGTACTATTTCGGATATAATTTTCGGTTATTCATCAATGTATTCTCGAATTTATTAGGTTCAACTTGGGCTATTTTTTATTTAAATAGGAATTATTTGGCGTTAACTGGTGTATTTATTTGGTACATTCTTGTGTCTATCATATAACATTTCAATATATTAGAATATAATCTGATATTTTTAATAAACCGATTTAATAAATGAATGATTTTTAGTGTTTTCTCCTGCTTTCTGATATATTCCTTTCCATTCCTGGATCTTTCCAAGTTTTGTAATGTTTACAAATGCGAAGGAATAAATTTTTTAGCATGTATAAAATCATTGAGAGATGAATTATTTTAAATTTTCGTCATAGTACTACAATCACAATTACTGCTATAACTTCTCATTTTTATTAATATTAAAATAATTTAATAATAATAATATTTGTACATAATAATTTAATAATAATAAAAATAATAATAATACATTATAATTTAATAATAATGATACGTTAGTATATTTAATGGATCGTCAAAAAAAATGCAACAATAATATTTGAAAAATACTAGAAGTATTGCCATATATATTAGTAAAATTAGTAGTAGTAGTAGTAGCTGCAGTAGCAGCAGTAGTAGAAGTAGTAACAGCAGTAGTAGTAGTAGTAGTAATAGCAGTAGCAGTAGTAGCAACAGCAGTAGTAGTAGCAGTAGCAGCAGCAGCCGTAGTAGTAGTAGAAGTAGTTGTAGCTGAGGCAGCAGTAGTAGTAGTGGTAGCAGCAGAAGTAGTAGTAGTAGTAACTTTTTGTGCTATTTATTCGGCAGCGATTTTTTTATAACTTCTAAAAAAAAATAACTATAATAATAATAACAACTACTCGAGATTATTCTATAAATATTTATATTAAGTAAAGCTAGAAAATCAAGATGCTTTCAAAGATTCTATCTAAAGATGTTATTACTGTTGTTGTTGTTGTTATTGTTGTTGTTGTTGTTATTATTATTATTAACCATTAAAACATTTTTAAAATGTCGAAGATTCGAAGATAATGTTTTTCTACCTAGAATTATTAAAAAAGTTCAGAATAAAAACAAGTGCACATGCACACATACATTCACGCACATGCTCACACACACACACACGTACACACACACACACACACGTACACAGCCACACCTACATCATATAGACATACAAACACACAAACAACATACAAAACACACATACATACATACATACATACATACATACATACATACATACATACATACATACATACATACATACATACATACAAAAAATGTAAAAACCAGACCTTAGTAATACAGACTCTGACGCTAAATATAATGAGCATCTATTATCCAATCCAAACTTTAATGAAAGTTCATATGTATGTATGTGTGTTTGTTTGTATGTGTGTTTGTTTGTATGTGTGTGTATGGGTGTGAGTGTGTATGTATGTGTGAGAATGTGCGTTTGTGCGTACGCTTTATCGCAAACGGATGGGTATTTTCAAGTATGTATATGTTTGTATATTTGCTTGGGTGTATTTGTGTATGTTTGTTTGTTAACGTGTATTTATGCTGTATGTGTGTGTGTGTTTGTGTGTTGTGTGTGTGTGTGTGTGTGTGTGTTTGGTTTTATATATTTCAAATTTAATTCTTCATGGTTACATCTTATCGCTGTTTTGACTTAATGAATATTTAATTATTATTTCTATAAAATTATTTCTATTTTCATTTTTTAATTTCTCTTAGCTATAATTTATTTTAATTCAATGAAATACCCTTAATTTTCTAAATATTTGTTTTTAAAGTAGTTAGTTATTTAAAATTTCTAATTTTTCGTTCAACTGGTTGGATGTTTATGAATGTTTGTGTGTGTGTCTGTGTGTCTGTGTGTGTGTCTGTGTGTTGGTGTTTGTGTTTCATCATATTATGTGATCACAAGACAACGATTTTGCCAAAAAATTCCACCAATAAAATTTTTCAAATTCCTAACTCTCTGAGATTAAGTCATCAACGGTTTGACTGCTAGCTAAAATAAATTGTCTTCTAATTTTGTTATTATTATTATCACTATTTTAGTTAGTATTATTGTTGTTGTTGTTGTTGTTTTAGTTTTTAGTGCATTATTTTTTGGGTTAGATAGAATTAAACGTTACCCAATGGTTTAATTATTTTCTTCAAACAAACAAACTCACACACAAACACACACACACACAAACAAACAAACACATAAACAAACATACTTTCCATACAAAACTCAACCAACCAAACGAGTGTACACATGTGTTTTTAATTACATACACATCCATCCATCCATTTCTTACGTTATTCGAGTCTTCAGTTTTCTTATTGTTGTGCCTGTGTGTGGCTTGTATTATTATTATTATTTTATTTTCATAACAATACGAAGAATAATAATTGTTATTCAATATTCTTGATCATTCATAGTAAACTTTATTATAAATAAAATGATGTTATAGATATTTATAACTTCATTTTAAAATGAACATAATTTTAAAATATTTCCACACAGAGATTTGGCGTCTAGTTAGAAGATAACAAGAGAAAAAACTTCACAACAGTTTTATCTTAAAGTCTACAAAAGCACACTTATCTCAAACTTCACCTAAACTGGATATACAACCATACCATACAAGGTCTGATAGACATTGATTCATACGTTTTTAGGCTAACTCTTGACAATGAGTGGAGGCCCGGTTAACGGCCACTATTTCTCAGAAGCCGGGTTCAAAACCGACTTCAGAACTGAAGGAGAATTTCAATCGACGTCTCAGGAACGAACCCAACATGCTGACTTTGATGAAACTCGCACGAGACAAACTAAAACTATTAATCTAGAAGAGTTGAAATCTAGAGAAACCATCAGGATAGCTACCGCTGATGACGTTCGAGCGCTTCTCGAAGCTGAATTTAAAGGAATAGCTGAAATTCAGACTAGTAAAGAAATAAGTGTTGAGGAGTTTAATTATATAGAGTCGCAGTATCGTAAATCTCTAGCTGGAAAAGTAGAATCGCAAACAAAATACACTGAAGAGCATAGACTGGAGAATGTTCTAGAGAATCCTGAGTGGAAGAGACATTACGGCTTGCCAGTTCTTAAAAAAAATGAAATTATTGACGTTAAGGAAATGACGGTGGTTGAAAAAAATTACAAAGAAGCCATACCTTCATCCACTTTGAGTGCTTCCCAGACCAACACTCTATCAACTGGTGACAGTTTGATGAGGCAGCAACATTTGCAGGTCACAAACCCGCAAATCACCGTGACGATGATGGAACACCCCGAAGGGTACGGGTCACTCCGTCATGAGTTGAAACAGAAACGTCACGTTCTAGAGGAACACATTGTTGAGGAGAACGAAATATTCTACGACAAAACAGCTCCAAAGAAAAGTAAGAGGATCAGCGCAAACATTGAAAAAAGTCGGAGCGCTGGAGAACTGCAAATTCAGGTACCCGTCGTTCAAACTCATTCGGAAACTGTTGCTGTTGGCACTTTGCCACGGTCGGGAGAAATGAAAATGGAGTTTGAAGAGAACGCTGGTGTTATTAAATCGCCGAAGAAAAAAGTTCCTCAAAGCGAGCTCGTTCTTGAAGATGCGAATTTATTCACAGATGAAAAAACACGACACAGCTGGTTTTCTTCTGATATAAAAATAAAACCATTATTTCCTAACAAATATAAGCATTACGTTGTCAATAAAACCGTTGATGAACTTTTATCTAAAGACAGGAAAGAAAAAAATTTGGTGGCTACTCGGGCGGCTGAGACAAAAGAATCAAATCTTTCTTTGGGCGGTTCAACGAAGAAATCGCAGAAGGAAATAATTGTTTGCGACATCGAGACATTTAAAGACGGCAAACTCGAAGTTGAACCTCACGACTACACACTTTTAGCAGCGAAATCAGAAGAAGGTGGCACGTTGAGGTCAAAGAAACACAAACTCGACGATACTGAAACAAAAGTGAGACCAAAATCGAAAATACCGCAAGAAGAAATGGTTTTGAATGAAGCCACAGTGTACGAGGATACGCAGTTCAAAAGTTTGAAAAAGCCGAAAAAAAAATTTTTCACTTTACCAAAAATGAAAACAATGCCACCAAAGTTCAAAGTTAAAGCAAAGTATAAAATAAAAAAGTACGAAGACATTGTGAATGAAGCGTCGCATGAAGTCGATTTCGACAAAAATATTCACGTCGCGAAAACGATAAAGAAGGAAGAGGGACAGATAGTGCTTGAAGATTCGAATGTTCACAAGGAGACCACCACGATCAAAAGCAAAGATATCTATTCAGCCTCAACTCTCGAGAAACAAAGGCAGATGCTATCCGACATGGACAGAGAAGCGGAAATGAACTCGCGTGGTGCGTACAGCCTTTCAAAAACTAAATCGTCCCAGCAGGAAATTGTACTTGACGATCCAAACGTATTCCGAGAAACCACATTAACTCGAAAACATAAAGGGAAGCCTTCCAAAATTTCAAACAAAATATTGAACGACATATTGCTGGACGTTTCCAATCTCGACAAATCAGCTCAAGAATCAGTCGTGAAAACCGAAACGAAGGAAGTTATTCAAACGGGCGGCGATGTAGTTTTCGATTACAAAAAAACAGAACCAGAAACGCTGAACGTGAATTTGCAATACAAAACTCAACCTCAGCGAGAAATCATCATCAACGGCGATGAAACACTTCAAGATTCTACGCATCTGAAATTTGTTTTAGAGAGGCCAAAACTCGTTGAAGCATCACACCAGATAGCAGATGTCGTAACGGATAAAGGAACTTTAGAGCAGGGTGAGTTAGTTTTAGAGGATAAAACTATTTATGAAGATAGAAATAAACCGAAGAAAATTATTTTAGAACACGGGCAAGTAATGCACCTTGCAGAACTAGATGATGTAAATTTGCCATCCGTTGAATTCGATGAAGTCGACGCTAAATTAGAAAAAGAAAATAAAATTCAACCGAGTAAAAAGAAAAAACGATTGAAATTGAAATTTGGTAAAAAACATCAAGGTGAGTCCGTAAAAGATAAATCCTTTGTCTACGAAGATGCCACAAAAATCCGATTTCCAACATTACCAAAGAAAGGTAAAAGCGAGAAGGTTCATTCGAAACTAAAAATTGAAAAAGAAACGAAAGAACAAAGCGCTGAAGATAAACCTTTCTGGAATTGGGGTTTTGAAAAGCAGAGCAAGCCTCAAGAAGAGGTGATAAAAGATGAAACGCATTATCACGAAGATGTCTCTCAGGAAGCGAACGTTCATGAAGTTGCAGTTGACGTTCCCTCTCGGGAAGTGGCTGTCGACGTTCCCCAAGGTCACGAAGTTCAAAAATTTGACGAAGATCTGGGCGACAAATTGGGAAAATTTAAAATTAAATTTCCTAGTCTGCCAAAACCTACAATAAGTTTCGGGACAACAAAGACGCAAGAAGAGATTGTCGTTAACGAACAAGATGTAATTCATGATGATACAAAACTAGCTGTTAATTTAGAACTAAAAGATTCAACTGAAACTGATAATAATAAAAAAATTGAAGAAGTTAAAGATACGACTGAAAAAAATGTTGACATGTCAACTCAAGCCACTCAAACAACGCCTCAAGATACAGATGAAAGTAGCGATAAAAATTCAAAGTTTAAAATTCATTTTAAAAATTTTCACATTCCCAAGCCACATTTTCAGCAGCACGAATCTAAGCCCGCACAAGAAGAATTAGTCATTCACGAAAATGTTTCAAATGAAAATGAAGTTGTAGACGAGAATAAAAAAATTACTTTTCCAAATTTCCATCTCACGAAACCGCACTTGGATCTAAAATCACACGAAATTGATAACCAACTAGTCATCGACGAGACGATAACCGCAATCGAGACATCAGAGCGAACAAAAATTGAAATGCAACCAGCCACACATGAAACAGGAACGACGATTGATGTGCGAAATAACGAATCGTATCTTCCATCCGCAACTTTAAAAAAAACCGAGGTTGAAATGGACATGAAAATAAAGGAAGATGAATTAAAAGCAACTGAACAAATAATGAAACAGACTGAAAACGTGAAGATTGAAGTCTCTGCAAAAGAATCCGAACTTGTGATGAATTTGTCGCAAGCAGAAGTTGCAAAACCTGATGTACCTTTAAATTACGAAGAGAAAATTGTTGAGGTGAAAGATGAGAACATCGAAGAATGTGTGATAATGGAAGAAAAAGTTATTATGGCAAGTAAACCAGAAAAGATTGTGAAACCCGATAAAGAAAAATTTAAAATTCATTTAAAAAAAACAAATTTTGGTTTTGGTTCAAAAGTCGAAGATAAAAAGAAAACAGTGGAAAATGAAGCGGCGACCGTCGACACAGTACAAACTGCAGCCGGAAAAGGAAGCAAATTCAAAATTCATCTACCTCACATCAATTTCAAAAAACCAAGTTTCACTTTCGGCTCCAAACACGAAACAAAAGAAGTGAAAGAAAAATCTCACGATGATAAACAACAACCCCAGCAAGAAATTATTATGAAAGATGACAAACTAGCGGGTGAAATTGTGACAGACGATTCAAATTTGAAAGTTATTCTTCCACAGGCGAATGTTGAAAAAACTGAAATCACCATCGATGAAGTGAAGGAAGAAACGAAGGAAATTGTTTTGGAAGAATTGGCTGTAGTAAAAGAAGAAGCTAACGCTGAAAGTAAAATAGAATTACAAAAGTCAAAAGTGGATTTGGAAGTTGTCCACAAAGAAATTTCATCGCACCCGATCGAGAAACAAGTTGAGGTTAGCAAAGAACAAAATATTATCATCGACTCCACAAAAATTATTTTAAAGCCAATCAAAACAGAAGAAATTGTTGTTAGGGGTGTTACTGAGCAGACGATCGACGTCCAACAGCCATTGGTTCAGTCGCAAGCATCTGAGCACGGCGAGACAGTTGAGAAAGGAACCGAAATTTTAGAGGTACAAACACCGAGTAAAAGTTTTGAAGAGGTTTTAATTGACAAGAAAACTTCGGAAGAGCCTCAAAACGAGGTTGTTAAACAAGAAGAAATCATTCAGGACAAATCTGCTATCAAAGTTGAAGCAATTCCTGAAGTGAAAATAACCGAAGAGGAGAAGAGCGAAAAAACTGTCGGTGAAACAAAAAAGCCAAAAGGAAAATTCAAATTTCCTTCGTTTACTCTTCCGAAACCAGGTTTCAAAATGGGTTTTAAAAGTTTAGAACGCAAAAACGCCAAGGAAAAAACTGCAGCTTCAGAGACCGCTGAAACTGAAAAACAAGTTGAGGGCATTCAAGAAAAAAAAGATGATTCGGAAAAAAAAAGTAAAATTAAAATACATTTACCGCATCTGGTAACGAGAACCAATCAGAATGAAATAATCGTCGGCGATATTCCAGTTATACAAGATGATTCAAAAGTCGTCGTCGAATTGAAAAAATCGCACAGCGATTTGACTGAAGATTTCAAAAGAGCCGTTGAAGAAGAAGTTGTTAAAATTGAAAACGATGCTTTGCAAAAAACCCTCGAAAGACCAGATAAAAGTGAAAAAATTGATCAATCTTTCACGGAAGAGATTTCATCCGAAGCCCCTATCATTGCACTGATCATTGAAGACCATCCTGAAGAAAAAGTACAACAACCAGAATTTGAAAGTACTAATACAATAATTGAACCAACAATGCCTACAGATTTGAGTACAGCGTTTGAAGAAATAAAAACAGTTGAAATCATTTTAGAAACTCCAAACGAAATGCTGGAAAAGACGAGAGTCGTTGAGAAAAGACCACAGGATGAAATCGTCCTTGAGGAATCCCTCGTTGCCACCGACCAGACTAAGTTAGTTGTAGCGCCGTTGAAATGTGAAGCAACAACAGATGCATCAGTTTTAAACGCTGAAACAAACTTCAAAATTGAAACAACCGAACTCCAAACTGCTCCATCTGTTGAGTTAAAAACAGATATAAGTGGGCCAAGCGGAGAAATTGTAAAACTTGAGGAAGAAAAACAGTTAGATATTTTAACGGACACTCCGGATTTGACATTTTTGAAATGTCAGGGAGAAAAGGTAATTGAAAGTAGTGTCGTAATAACGGAAAGAACGGTTTTAAATGTGGCGAAAGAACACGTTGTAAGCGATAACGAAACAGAAGATGAGGATTCTAAAAAAGAAAAAGTTAAATCGGCTAAAAGTAAAATGAAATTTCCTCATTTTAAAATCGGACGCAAGTCCAAAAAACCTGATCAAAGTGAAGCCGCCGTAGAAAGTGAACAAGTCGTCATTCAAGAATCAACAGCAGAACATAACGTTGAAATTGTGACAACTGAAGAGGTGCAACAAGAAGCAGAAGAAAAAACTGACAGTTCAAAGACGAACACTTTAGAAACTAAGAGAGAGAAGAAAAAATTTCAAAATCCGTTCGCGAAAATTCACTTTGGTAGGAAGCAGCAGCAGAAGGAGGTGACAGTAAATGACGGCCACATCTACACGGATAACTCCACTCTTGGTAAGAAAAAGAAAGCCAATGTGATTTCTGAAACGAATGTTTACATCGTCGAGAATGATCTCCCAGAGTCGAGAGAGAACAAGACGATTGTTACAGAAAGTGAACAAGTTGTAGAGGGTGAATCAGTTGTTGAAAAAATATCTGAAACGGAAGTTGTTGAAAAAGAAATAACTCAGAAAAAAGAAAAAATAATAGAAACCAGCCAGGAACATTTAACTGATTCTGGTAAATCCAAAAAGAGCAACAAAATTTTGAATATTTTCCACCGCAATTCTGGCGAATACGACCTGGAGCATCCATCAAAAACAAACCAACCTCTCGTCGAGCTGATCAGCAGCAAGCCCAAACTCAGCACTTGCTCCACAGACGATGTCTCAAATTCAAAAACGCAAGAACCGCAGCAAACGACGCCTTCCAGCAAACATCAATCAAATTTAACCCTCGATTCATCGAATAAGCCAGCGTTCGAGTCCGATTGTAAAGTCAATTCGAGTAAGTCGGCGGAAAGCGTTCAGTTATCTAGTCCATCACAGAAACAAGTTCTCACCGATTCAAACGCAGATGTAACCTTCTCAACGTCAAACATTCAATCATCCACGTCAAAATTTGAAACAAGCACTCCACTCAAATCAATCACCGACCAAATGGACATTGTCACAACGACGACAACTTCTCAAGAAGTTGTGGTAGCAGCAGCAGCCACAGACGACAAACTTGATCTAGCACTCCAACCCTCACCAGAAGATCAGGACGAAGAAACTCAGAAACATCAACTCAACTGGACCGGATCGACAGGGCGCAACACCTCCTACTTCAGCACCGTCTCAAGGGTTACAACGTGCCACGACGAGCGAGCGCCGCTACAATTCGTCGTCGTCGCCATTGACTTCGGGACCACATTCAGTGGCTACGCTTTCAGCTTCACAAAAGACGTCGACAGCATTCACGTAATGAGAAAATGGGAGGGGGGCGATCCGGGTGTCACCAACCAAAAAACGCCCACCATTTTGCTGCTGACACCAGAAAAGAACTTCCATTCTTTCGGATTTACGGCCAGAGATTTCTATCACGATCTTAGCCAGAAGGAGGCAAAGAGGTGGCTGTATTTCGAGAAGTTCAAGATGGCGCTCCACTACAATGCGGTTGGTTCTGTGCGTGTTTAGTGTGTGTGTGTGTGTGTATGTGGTGTGTGTGTGCGTGTGTGTGTTGTGTGTGTCTAATCCGTTAGCCTGACTTCATTACATTAGATTACAGTTGGCTTTGTGTGTACGTGTGTGTATCTATGTTGTGTGTGTGTTTGTGTGTGTGTGTGTGTCAGTACTCATTATTTTATTGTATAAATGAATTTATGTAGACAACAGTGCATCCCAGCAGCACGTATTTCTACCGATTTTGAAGCCGCACACACACACACACACACACACACACGAAAATGTTGGCTGCCTGATTATTTTAATTTTTGAATGAATATGGTGCCAGCAGTCTTTACAGATTATTTCGACAAATTGCTATTTTTAACTGAGAAAAAATTTTTCAAATATTCAATTTACATTAATATTTCAAATACTTTAGTAATAAACATTCCCACATTAAATAATGACGAAAGCTAAGCGAAATTCAACACTTCTTTTTAAACACATGTTAGCTCGCGCGCACGCACACACACACATACACGCACACACACACATACATACAGTTCAAGCATCTCAACTTTGTATGTGAGCGCGTATATCTACCACTGAGTCATTCATCTATAAACAAAACGATTAAACATACTACAACACGCATAGCACTACCAGCATTAGCCGAAACTGAAAAATGATGTGAGTGTATGTGCTTGTGTATGTGTGTGTGTGTGTGTGTGTGTGTGTATGAATGTGTGTGTGAGTGTATATGTGAATTTGTGTGTATAACAATTTGGATACAATATTTCTAAACAAAAAATCACTTACGATGAATATTTAAAACGTATAAATGAATGAATGGGTGGATGAACCAACGAACGAACAAGCGAACGAACAAATGAATGAACAAATGAATGAATGAAAAACGAATAAATAAATAAATAAATAAATTTACTCATTGCCAACACCAGCGGCGTATTCATCGTAAATGAATTCCATGCTATCCGCCAATATCACGTTTCACACACACACACACACAAACACACACACACACACGTACGTACATATATACAAAATAAACACATAAATATTTGCTTCGTTCAACGCATTTAACAGATTACATAATTTTTCACCCAGACTTTCAACTAAGGTTAAACAGCCCGGTGAATAAACGAACGAACGAATGAATGAATGAACGAACGAATGAATGAATGAACGAACGAATGAATGAATGAATGAACGAACGAATGAATGAATGAACGAATGAATGAATGAATGAATGAATGAATGAATGAATGAATGAATGAATGAATGAATGAATGAATGAATGAATGAACGAATGAATAGAAAACACACACACGTATACACTATATTTTCAGGATGCTAAGTACCAAGATTAAACCGGCACATGAAACAGTAAATAAAAATGTTATGTGAGTACCTTCAATGTACATAAAAAGAAACTTAGATAATGAGAAGAAAGAGAAGAGAGAGAGAGTGAAAAAATGAGAGAGAGAGAGAGAGGAAGAGAGGGGAAAAAAAGAACAAAAAGTTAAACATACATATAAGAACGCAAAATATTAGCAGAACATTTATTGATTGAATGAGTGAAAGAACCGATAAAAAAAGTTATGGATGGATGAATGGATGGGTGATTGAACGAATGAATGAATGGATAAATAAATGAATGAATGAACGAACGAACGAACAACGGACGAATGATGGGTGAATGGATGAATGTTTAAAAAATAAATGAAACAAAACAAACAAACGACCCAAGATAAAATATTTTTTAAGATTTCAGTAGCAAACTACATTTTACTCAAGTGTTTTATCTTTGGTTGAAATGAAACATATTGATTTTTAATGCACATACATGCGCATAAACTTACATTTATCCATCCATCCATTAATCTATCCATTCATTCAATCAATCATTCATTCATTCATCCATTCATTCATTTATAATACATTCATTCATTCATCCATTCATCTATTCATTCATTCCATACTTATACGTATCCGTAAGTTTACAATTACATAAATTAAGATAATTAAGACCATAATATTATAATATAATATTAATTACATTTACGATATTAACAATAATTTATGATTATTATAGTTATAATTTTAATAATTATAGTTATAATTATGGTTTTTATTATGAAAGGATTTGACCAGTGAAACTGAAATTCAAGCAGCCAATGGCGTTTCGATGAAGGCTATAGATGTCTTTGCACATGCGCTAAAGTTTGTTGATGTTGTTGATGTTGTTGTTAGTGATGTTGGTGTTTTTGGTATTAATGTCTTTTTTGTTGTTGTTGATGTTGATGTGTTTGTCGATCCACATCATCATTGATGTCGTTGTTGATGGCAACATCAATGTTGATGCTGTTGTTGTTGATGTTGTTGTTGATGTCATTGTTGCTGATGTTGTTGTTTTTGTTGTCGTCGTCGTCGTTGTTGTTGTTGTTATTGCTGTTGCTGCTGCTGCTGTTGTTGTTGTTGAAGTGTTTGTTAATCAACCAATCAACCAATCAAACAACCAATCAATCAATCAATCAACCAACCAACCAAACAACCAATCAATCAACTAACCAATTAATCAATCAACCAATCAAACAACCAATCAATCTACCAACCAATCAACCAATCAAACAACCAATCAATCAATCAAACAACCAATCAACCAACCAACCAATCAAACAACCAAACAATCAATCAAACAACCAATCAACCAACCAACCAATCAAACAACCAATCAACCAACCAACCAATCAAACAACCAAACTAGATTCTTCCGAAACCACGCGCTCCTTGAAATAAGCGAGCAGAGTAACACGCCTTTAAACGAAGACGATATAAGGTCATTATTATTATAACTACTATTTATTATTATTACTATTTATTATTATTATTATTACTATTTATTATTATTATTATTATTGTTATTATTTAGATTAATAGGATTTCATAATCATAATCATATTTGGTATTTGGAGTTAGAAAATAAAAGGATATTCTTATTATTATTATTTATCATTATTATTATATTATTAATATTATTTTATTATTATTATTATTTTATTATTATTATTATTTTATTATTATTGTTGTTATTATTCAGGTGGGTGATCACGGTACCGGCCATTTGGAAGTCTCCAGCCAAACAATTCATGCGTGAATCAGCGTACAAGGTTGATGATGATGACGATGATGATGATGATGATGATGATGATGATGATGATGATGACGACGATGATGATGATAATAATAATTAGAATTAGAATTGATTGATAGCTCAATCTGTAAAATACGGAATTAAAAATCCGTTAAAGAAAATTAAAAAAAAGAGAAAATTTAAAGAATTTATGAAAAAGAAATAGAGAGAGATAGAGAGAGAAGGAGAGATGACAATAAAATATTGAGAGGTAGGTAGGAAGGAAGAAAGGAAGGTGGCCTTGCTTGTTGCACGCTGATTGGTTTATTCATTTCTTCAAAAAAAATGCTTCATCATCGCACCCTACTTTGCGTCGTATCAATCAAAGTCTCAATTTTACCGCATCATCATTACATCATCATCATTATCATCATCATCACCATCACATCATTTTCATCATCAGGCCTGCATAGCATCCCAGGAAAAACCAGACCAATTAATAATCGCCTTGGAACCGGAAGCAGCTTCAGTTTTCGTCAGACGCCAAAGATTAAAACAACTAATTCCGGAAGTGGTGGACGAGCTGAAAGACGCTCGTCACGCAGCTGCAGCTGCAACTAACGCAGCCACAGCTGCTGAAAGAGCAACTAACGCAGCCACAGCTGCTGCAGGAGCTTCATCTCCATCGCCGACGACAAAATCGCCCCCGTCGCCTGTTTTGTTGGATGTCATTGCACATAGGACTTCTAGATTAGGTGATGATGAAGATGTGGTTGTTGTGGTAGTCGTTGCTAATAATGATGATGATGACGACGGCTATGAAATTATTAATAGATTTAAATTCTAATGTTAACAAAGTTATCAAATTTTATTTTTTTAACTTTTCAAAGTCAAATTTTTAGCGCAGCCATCATCGTCACCATAACAATCCTCATCATTAAATCGTCATCATCATCATCCTCATCATTAAATCGTCATCATCATCATCGTCATCATTAAATCGTCATCATCATCATCGTCATCATTAAATCGTCATTAACATCATCATCATTAAACCGCTATCATCATCACAATCATTACATCATCATCATCATAACCGAGCAGACGATTCTGGATCTTTGAATCATAGTTTCACTTCGAACGCCATGTCGATGTCCTTCCAACGCTGCCCGTCACCCACGTCACTTCCGGTCTCTGTTGGTCACGAGATCGATATCACAGGTGGTGATGATGATGATGTTGATGATGATGGTTGTGATGATGGTTGTGGTGATGATGACGATGATGATGGTTGTGGTGATGATGATGATGGTTGTGATGATGATGTGATGATAGTTGTGATGATGATGATGATTGTGATGATGACGATGATGATGATGGTTGTGATGATGATGGTTGTGACGATGATGATAGTTGTGATGATGACGATGATGATGATGGTTGTGATGATGATGATGATGATTGTGATGATGATGGCTGTAATGATGAAGATGATGACGATGATGATTAGAAACTTGGCCATAACAGCATCATCATCACCACCACCCCCATCATCACCACCACACCCCCACCACCATCATCACCACCACACCCCCACCACCATCATCCTCATCACCACCAGACAACAGATTCATGGTGGCCGACTGTGGTGGTGGAACAGTTGACATCACAGTTTACGAGATGCTCTCAGCCACTGGGGGTCAACTCAAAGAGGTTTACAAAGCCACTGGTGGCCCATACGGATCGATTGGTCAGTTGGGGAAAAAATTTTGTGGTAAATTTTTTGAGGGTAAAACTTAGTGGGTAGTTTTTGGCAGAGGAAAATTTTCTGGCAGAGGGAATTTTTCATCATTTTTGTAAGATTCACCACACATATCTACAACTCACACGCAGTTATTTATACTCAATGGCAAGCAGAGTTTATTGACATTTATATTTATACAAATTTGAATTATTTGGAAGAATAAATATTGATATTTATGATATTTAAGTCTCACACTACAAACACACAAACACACTACAAACAAGTCTCTCTTTCTCACACTACAAACACACAAACACACTACAAACAAGTCTCTCTTTCTCACACACACACACACACACACACACACACACAAAACTACACATACACACCATCTCATACGTACACAAACAAAAACACACAAACAAACAAACACACACACAAACACAAACAAACATACAAACAAACAAGCAAACACACAAACAAACACAGGAGTCGACTTGGCGTTTGAGAAACTCCTAGAGGATATATTCGGCCGGGATTTCATCGACATTTTGAAACTGAAACGACCCGCGGGTTGGGTTGACCTCATGATGGCCTTCGAGTCTCGAAAGAGGGCTGCCAACCCCTTCAAAACCAAGCCCCTTAATGTTTCACTGCCCTTTTCCTTCATTGATTACCATAAAAAGTTCAGGGTTAGTTATTACTGTCGTTGTTTTCTTGTTTTTGTTATTGTAGCAGCAGAAGCAACAGCAGCAGCAGTAGTAGTAGTAGTAGCAGCTGTAGTAGTAGTTGTAGTAGTAGTTGAAGTAGTAGCAGCTTTAGTAGTAGTTGCAGTTGTAGTAGTAGTAGTAGTAGTAGTAGAAGTATCACAATCACATCATCAACCCAAACGTCATCATCATTATCACAACCATCTTCAGAACTCTACTGTGGAATCGGCAGTACGAAAATACAACAGCAAATACGTCAAATGGTCGTCACAAGGCATGCTGAGGTATCAATCCACCATCTTCATCACCATCGTCGTCATCTTCATCATCCAAATCACCAACAACCGCACAATCAGTCCGGCACCGTCATTATTATTATTATTATTATTATTATTATTATTATTTGTTATAATTATAATTATAACTATTATTATTTTTATTATTACAGGTTGATGCCAGAAGCCATGGAGGCTCTATTTCAACCAACGCTGGATAATATAACTGCTGCTATTAATAGCGTTATGTCGCAAGCTGAAGTTGTAGGTCTGTTTGTATGTTTGTTTGTATGTTTGTGTGAATGTTTGTATGTTTGTTTGTGTTTGTGTGAATGTTTGTATGTTTGTGTGTGTGTTTGTATGTCTGTTTGTGTTTGTGTGAATCTATGTATGTTTGTTTGTGTTTGTATGTTTGTTTGTGTTTGTGTTTGTGTGTTTGTTTGTGTTTGTTTGTATGTTTGTTTGTATGTTCGTTTGTGTTTGCATGTATGATTGTATGTTTGCTTGTGTGTTTGTCTGTATGCGTTTGTATGAATGTTTGTATGTATGTTTGTTTGTATGTATTTGTATGTCTGTATGTTTGTATGTTTGTTTATATGTTTGTTTGTTTGTTTGTTTGTATGTATGTATATGTGCTAGTTTGTATGTGTGTTTGTATTGTCTGTTGTATATAAAAGCAATATTGACAAAAGCAATAACACCATAATCGTCATTATCATCATCATCAATAACAACAACAACAACATCAACAACAACAAAAACAACAACAACAACAACAACATTAAAAACAACAACAACAACAACAGCAGCAACAACAACAACACTATCACAATCATCATCGTCGTCGTCTTAGATGCGTCATCATCATCATCACCAGCATCAGTAACGACAGAGCCATCATCATCAGCACTTTTATAAAAATAAAATATTTAGTAAGCTGATACTCTTGTTCCGTGCAGCAGGCAATTTCCACAATGAGGTCTTCCAGTCGCTTCAATCTTATGAACACACAGGAGCGTGGAGAGAGATATGGAGAAAGTGAGAGAGGGAAAGAAAGAGAGAGAGAGTGAGAGAGTAAAAAAAAGAGAGAGAAAGACAGAAAGAATCAGGCATGTACGTATGCAGGCAGAAAGAGAAAAAGAGAGAGAGGGAGGAGAGAGAGGAGAGAGAGGAAAGAGAGAGAGAGAGAGAGAAAACTACAAAAAAAATGATAATAAAAAAATGAGAAATTGAGTCCGCATACAAACATAGGGAAAAAGAAAGAATAGAAGGATAGAAGGAGAGAAAGAGAGAAAAAGAGAGAGAAAGAGGAAAAAA
>NW_008705469.1:368376-371373 GCF_000326865.2 Helobdella robusta | reverse complement strand
TTTGAAGACAGAGTGAAAATTCTGATACCGAACGATGTATCTATGGCCATCTTGAAAGGTATCATCTTTGCTATCATTATCTTCTTCGTCAGTATCATAGGTACTATCATCAGTATCATTATCTTCTTCGTCAGTATCATTAATATCATCATCATTGTTATCGTTATCATCTTCGTTAGTATCATCATCGTCATCTTTATAAATATAATCAATATTATTATCAACACAATTTCATGATATCTTATATCTTACTGTTTTTTTTTATAAATTTTGATACGTCATCGTCCTTATGGCATTCATGGTTGTATCAATGATATCAATCTCATATTACAATCGTAATCATTACCATTATCAATCAATTATCGCCATCACTGTGATCACCATCATCACCATCACAATCATCATCATCACAACCATCAACGTCACCATTATCAGGAGCAGTGATATATGGAATAGATCCGTCCGTAGTAGTGATCCGGAAGTCGAGATTGACTTACGGGTTGGGGGTCTTAAACAGATTTATCGAAGGTCAGTCAGTAACATTCAGTTAGGTGGTTTAAGGTACCTAATACATAGACTGAATTGTGAATTAGTGAATGAATGAGTCAATGAACTACTACTACTACTACTTTAAAATAATAATGACAAACAGGCAAACATCCTGAAAGCAAGAAAGCAATAAAAGATGGAACGCCCTGGTGTGTTGACGTGTTTGACCCTCTGGTCTTCGCCAACCAATCAGTAGCTTTAGGTCTGTTATTCGTTTTTAATTCATTCATTCGTTTTATCTTTCATTCATTTGTTCGTTCGTTTGTTTGTTAGTTTATTTGTTCATTCGTTTTCATTCATTCATTCCTTTAGGTTCGTCTGTCATAAGAAGTTACACGCCAGCAAGCCTGGACCAGAAGTACAGTCTGTTCCACATTTACTGTTCGGAAGATAGGTCAGTGCATTTCTCATCATCATCATCATCATCGTTGACGTCACTCTTCTTCGTCATCATCATCATCACTATCATTATTTTCTTCTTCGTCATCATCACCATCATCATCGTCGTCATCATCATCAGGGATGTAAGTTACGTCACAGACGAGGGCGTAGCCAAGTGCGGCACCCTTCGGCTCGACCTTGACAACCACCAATGGGAGTTAGAGTCCAACCCGTCAAGACCCGTCAGCCAGCACGTGACTTCCGGCGGAACGGAAGTGGGAGCCAATCAGCACGTGACCTCAGATGGAACGGAAACGGATGTTGCAGGATTTGGAAGTGGAGGATTGGATGTGTCGAGAGGGAGGTTTGATTGATTCTTTCCTCTTCCATTCATTTTTTCGCTTCATTCTTTCATTCATTCATCTATTTATTTACTCGTTCATTCAATCATTAATTCATTCATCCAAATTCTGAATTAATCTCCATAAATTAAATTTTTTCAAAAATCTGCAGACGAGAAATTCAAGCCAGACTGACTTTCGGCGATACGGAGATAAAAATAGTGGCCCTGGATGTGGCCACAGGAAACTACGTCAGAGCCACTCTCGACTTTCTAAATAAATAATTATTATCATAATTATCGTTATAATTATTATTAAATTATTGGTGATAATTAATGTGCGAGTGCGTTTTCTGTGTGTGTGTTAGATGTTAAGGACACAAAAGATGCCTTAGTCTGTTTGTGTGCGTGTTTTATGCTTTTTAGAAAATATATAATTAGAGAGAGAAAGAGAGAGAGAGAGAGAGAGAGAGAGAGACTTACTAAAAAACGCTGAGTGTTAGAGAAGAAAGACAGAAGAGAAAGAGAGAGAGAGAGAGAGAGAAAGAGAGAAAAGTTAGGTCATGAACACAGTAAAAAAAGATATATAGAGAAAATATACTTTATATTATTGATCCTTCAAGAAAAAAAGAAACAGAAAAAGAGAACAAAAGAGAACAAAAGAGAAAGATAAAGAGGAAAGAGAGAGTAGATAGAAAGATAGAGAGAGGGAGAGAGAGGGAAGAGATGCCTGTGTATTTGAAAACACGCTTGACGCTACTTATGGTTGTGTCCAAATCTTTTTCTTGCACAGCGCGTTTATATTAACTACTTATATAAATATAATTACACACACACACACACACACACAGTAAAGTAAAATAAAGTATAAATATATATATATTATATAAATATATATTATATATATATTAATATAAACTGCATTTAAATAATTCACTAATTATTCATTAATTAATTCAAGAAATTAATGAACATATGAAGACTTTTTTATAACAAACAAATATTCATAAATATTAATATATATATGTATATAAATATATATACATATATATATATACATACAACAAGCTTTGCTTTTTACTATATGACTTTTTAAAGTACTAATTGAGTTTAGTATATATATATATTAATTTATTTCGCTATTTATTTTTTCATAATTTATTACCGTTGCTAATTATTTGTTTAATTACATACATTTATTTATTTATAAAAATTACGTTCTATATTTTTTATTCAATTTTCGGTATATAAGTGTTTTCTGATTTTATAATAATAATAAATAATAATAAATAATTATAAATAATAATAATAGCAATAATGATGACAACGACGAACCAAAGACAAAGTCATTTAGTATTTATTATTCACCTACGTTAACTACAAGAACCGATCTCCCAAAATATTACATTCATACATAATGATGATAATTTGAATCATAGTAATATCATTTAAAAAAGATATGTATATATATTCGCTTCTAAAACCAAGATTTTAATACAAATCTACTCACCCACACACACACACAGACAAACACACACACACACAGACAAACACACACACACACAGACAAACACACACACACAGGCATATCTTATCTGAACGGTTTAAAAGTGCTAAAGATACAACAAAATTATACCAATATATTTATTCACTTGTCTTTATAATGAGGGTAAAATAACAACACAAGAAAATAACATCTTCTGTATCAACATCTTCTGCTGTTGTTG
>NW_008705469.1:354040-368326 GCF_000326865.2 Helobdella robusta | reverse complement strand
ACCTTCGCCACATACGTAAATTCTTTCAGCCAGAAGGAATAAAGACGTCAGAGGTAATAATTGAAGAAACACTCACTGTCTTAAGCATAATAAAATAATATCAATAATAATAATAATATAAATAATAATAAATAGGTCAAACTATGATGCCCCAAATATTGGCCAATGACAGGTCAAGGTCGGTTTTTGATTTATCTGTTTCCTGTGGAATCGAGAAGGAAGAAAAATATTTTTGAATAATTTTGAAATAATAAATTTTATTATTATTATTAATAGTAGTAGTAGTATTTTAATTACATACAAACAAACATACATACAAACATACATACAAACACACATACAAACACATACAAACATACATACATACAAACAAACAAACATACAAACACACATACCCTCTCTTAAATGGCTCTTTGATGATGACGATGACGATGGCGAAGACATTGAATATTTTCTGCTTGTATCAGCAGTTATGTCTGTAGTGATAATGATGATTGTGATGGTGATAATGATGATAAAGATGATCATAATGATGAAAAAGATGGTGATGATGATAACTGTGGTGATGAACTCCATTGTAATGTTTCGAATTATGAAAATGATGGTGTCCCGCAAATTTTCTGATATTTGGCATTGGATTTATATGACGTGATACTTGAAATAAAGACGATGCAGAAGACGGTTTTGATGTACAGTACTAATAATAATAATAATAAGAAAAAAAAACAATAATATTAATAAATTAATTAATAAATTAATAATAATAATAACAATAATAATAAAAACAATAATAATAAATTATTAGCTCACCGCTCTGAGGAGCCAATGAAAATTTTCTATTATCATTCTCTTTAGCAAAACTCGAAAATGATGAAAAACCGCTTACATCTCTATTACTGCCCCCGCCAAAATCTCGACCATCTTTGTTGCTGGTCACGCCAAAATTGCTGCCATCTTTGCTGCTATTACCGCCAAAACATCTGCTATCTTTGAATCTGTTCCCGCCAAAACCTCTGTTATCTTTGTTGTTGTTCCCGCCAAAACCTCTGTTATCTTTATTATTATTATTCCCGCCAAAACCCCTGCCGTCCTTATTGGTATTCCCGCCAAAACCTCTGCCATCTCTGTTGCTGTTCCCGCCAAAATCTCTGTTATCTGTATTATTATTATTCCCGCCAAAACCTCTGCCATCTCTGTTGCTGTTCCCGCCAAAATCTCTGTTATCTGTATTATTATTATTCCCGCCAAAACCTCTGCCATCTCTGTTGCTGTTCCCGCCAAAATCTCCGTCATCTTTGTTCCTGTTATCGCCGGAACCTCTTTTATCGCCAAAACCTCTGTCATCTTCGTAGTCGTCACGCGACGAAGTAGTATCGGGCCGATTACTGCTACTACCGCGAAGAATTCTTCCTCTATTTTCGCTCACCACTTCCATATAAGGTCCTTGATTGTCGCTGGCTGCTAAAGAAGAAGTAGTTCTATTAACAGATTGGGATTCCCTTGGGTTTTCCAAAGTGCTATAATTAAAATTTTGGGTTTCCCTTGGGTTTTCCCAGCAATTTTTAAATGCTAGGGATGGGTCGTATTTTTTTTTGCCCTCGAGGGCATCTAATTTTTCCGTTAATTTTTCTATGCGCCTTCTGTTCATCGTATCTTTGGTTCGGAGATTCTCAACTTCCTGTTTAAGAGTGGTTGATTTTATGAGATAGATAGATGGACAGACAGATAAACAGACAGACACAAAAAACAGAGAAAAAATGACGATGAAAGAATGACACAAACGAACGAACAAGAAAACAAACGAACGAACGAACGAACAAAAAACAAACGCAGACACACACTGACATTCTTCAAAGATAAATTTTCATCTTTCAGTTTGACCATATGGTGAATTTTTTGTTTGTGGTTCTGGTGTCCGAGTACCTTAGCGTACTCTTTGCTCAGCTTGTCCACTTCATTCTGAGCATTCTTGTGGCGACTTAATAGAGCTTGCTTCTCCAATTCAAACTGCTCCAACTGGTCCTGGTAATGATGGTAGTGGTTGTGATGATGACGATTTCGTCCATCATTATCATCATAACCATAATCATCCTCATCGACTAACTTTGAACGGTTCGACTTTTGCCGCTAAATCTTCATACATAAATTTCCATCTATAAAATAATAAGGAGAAAATAATAAGAATGAGAGAAATAATGGCCTAGATCAAATGTTCTACCGAAATTCGACATTTGAGTTCGGCCATTTTGAAAAGGCGAAGAGTGCAACATCCGTTTAAGCCATCACTTTTTTCGACTAAGCAACAATAATTGTTGACTTTTATTACCGAAAAATTTATTTTGGCCACCATGGCTGTTAGAACATCTGAATTCGGACAAGAGACCGAACACTATCTCAATAAACAGCCTAGTCTTTCTTTCAATAGTTTGTAAATCACATTAAAATATAAAATTCTATTCAACATTTTGGGTTTTTAGCTCGAATAGTGGATCAACTATGCGGTTAAATTTACTATTCGGGGCATCTCCAAATCTTAAATAGCAATAACAACTCTCACCTATCACATTGTTGTTGTAGTGTGGTCATTTTCTCAACAAGCAGGTCATATTCTCTGTAAAAGTTTAAACAAAATTTGCATAAATCAATCAACCAACTAATCAATCAACCAACAAATCAATCAACCTAATTTTTTCCGAAGTTTTAGCTTTTTCATCGGCTAAAGATCTTTCAATTTCTTTTTTCAAACTCAACTGCTGGTTGGAAAGTTCAGTTGAGATTTCGTCAACTTTTAACTGTAGCCATATCTTTTCTTTCAATAACCTGTATGCATGTTTGAGACTATATGTGTGTGTGTGTTTGCGTGTGTGTATGTTGTGTGCGTGCGTGTGTGTGTTGTACGTGTGCCTAACTTTTTATTCTCCATGGTCAAATTATTGATCTCTCTCCCCAGTTCATTTTCTCGCGCCTGAACCTCTGACGACAGTCTGAAAAGAAGAAATATCAACAATAATAATAATAACAACAGTTATTAGTACTACTATCTATTTTTTATTAATTCTTGAAAAATTATTCAATTTCTACCGTTGCAATTCAGAATCTTTGGTCCTAAGATCAGTCGAAACATCGGATAACACGAGTTCCTTCCTATCTAACTGCTTTAAAAGATCACTACACTCGTTTTCGAGACTTAATTTCACCTTCGAACATGCATCTTCTACTGATTTTAACTTAACCTCCATCTGCAGTAACTCCGTTTTTAATCTTTCATTTTGCTCGTTTTTAGTTTTTAGGAGGTTTTCAATTCTCGATACCTTCACTTTCAGTTCATTGCTGTCGAGTTCTACGTATTTAAGATCGGCCAACTTCGACTGATGCTCCCGTTCTATTTCTTTCAGTTTTAAATCTTTCTCGTGTAATGCATTCTCAATTTTCATCAATTCATTATCCTTGGTAGAGCATAGATCTTCTAACTTCATAATCATCTCGCTATGAGACTTTATTTGGTTTTCCATACTCTCTATCTTTTCATCTTTTTCAACGATTACCGCTTCGAAATCTTGAATTGTGCGCTCAGTGGTTCTGTTAATTTCTTTCAGTTGATTTATCACTTTTTCATTTTCCCATAGTTTTGATTCTATGTCCACTAATTCTTTCTTTGTTTTTGCATGTTCCAATTCAGAATCGATTATTTTTTGGCTTTTAGAATTGAGATCCACTTTCAGTTCGTTGATTTTTATATCTTTGGAGTCGACTGCGATGTTCAGGGAATCAATGGTCTTCTGCATATCTACCATCTAAAAATGAAATAAAAGAAAGATGGCATGAAAAAATTTTACGCATATGCAAACGTTGGTAAAAAATCAAACATACACAATACACACACACGCACACAAACAATTCAAATTTATAATAAAATTTAATTAAATTAAACAAACCTTGATATCAAAGCTCTCTCTCAAATCATTAACCTGAATAACGAGATCAGAATTTGACTTTTTCAAATCACTTTCAGACAGTTTCAACCTGCTAACAACATCATTCAAGTTGTTTATCAGTATTTTATTTGCACTACACAATCCATCTAATCTATCCCTTTCACTTCTAGCTAACTCCAACTCGACTACTCTGAACGATAATTCAGAATCCAGTTTCATTTTTTCATTAGAAAGGTTGGATACTTCTGAGTCTTTAGATTTAATTTCAGTTTCTAGGTTTGTTTTGAGAATCTCACTGGCCTCGAGATCGAGTTTCAGATTCTGAATTTGATCATTAAATTCTTGCGTCGAACTTTTAAGTTTTTCTTCACTCTCTAAAAGTAAATTTTCAGTAACGTTTAACTTTTTTTCAATTTCTGAAAGTTGAACCGACCATGACATAGTTTCTGACGCTAGAGTTGCTTCAAAATGTATCTTTTTATCGTTCATTTCTTTCACTAGATCATTAATTTTCGAGTCAAATTCAGAGGTGATCTCCTTAATTACCGTCTCCTTCTTAGACCAGACTGCATCCAACTCTTTGAGGAGTACTGAATTTTCTGTAGTTAATTTTTCACAAAGCTCTTCAAAATTTTTCACTTTAGTTTCGTAGTTTGATTTTTCAGTCTCAGCGTTATCTTTCATTTCAGAAAGATCACACTCCATCTTCAATATCTCCGAATTAAGTGACGTTATCTTTGATTCTGCCTGTTCCATCTGGCTTAGTTTTTCCATATACTTCATGTTCAGAATCTCTATCTCACTGTTTAATTTTAAAATCTCATAGTCGCGGTTTTCAGTAACTTTTTTTATCTCGTCTTCATGCTTTATGTTTGATGATTTCAATTCTCTTGCTTCTACTTCTAATGTCTTTTTAACATCGTCTAAAGTTTTAAGTTCATCAAGTAAATGTATTTTTTCAGTCTCTAGAGATAGAATCTTACTGGATAAGTCTTTAAAATCCTGCTCCATCTTAGTTATTTGGCTCTCTTGAGCGTTAATTTGCAGGTTTAGATCGTCAATGTTCGTGATTTTTGCATGTAAGAGATTGTTAATTTCATTAATTTTCTCTTTAGAGTCTTGTAACTCGATGAGTTTTTGATTGAGGAGGGTTTGAAAATTAATTTTCGCATTTTTAATGTGAACAAATTCCTCAGAGATATTTTCATTTTCACTTCTCAATGTTTCTGATTCTCGCTGCAATGTGCCTATAGTTTCTTTTAAACAGAGAATAATATTATTAGTTTTATTCAAATTTTTTTCAATTTTAATCATTTCCACTGTTTTGGCTTCTAATTTTGAATTAGATGCTTCAAGATCTGTTCTTAAAATCTCAATTTCTTTATTAAGTTCGGATGGTTTTTCTTGCAATTCTAAAATAATTTTATTCAACTCATCTTTTTCATTTTGAGTGCTTTCGACAAATAAATTATATTTGCTGTTACTTTCTTTTAAATCAGTTTCCAGTTTCTGAATTAAATTTGAATTCACTTTTTTTATTACCTCAAGCTGTTCAACTAAATTTTTCAAATCAGTGTTCTCCGCATTTAAGCTGTTACACTTTTCACTAAAATCACTAATTGATATCTTGTAATTTTCACATTCTTTGGTCAAATTTGAGATTTCAGATTCTAGGCTAGATAATTTTTCATCTTTGTCCTTATTCGAAGATTCAAAAACGGAAAATTCAGCTCTCAATTTATTTATGGTGCTAGAAAGTTCCAAACATTTTTGGCAGTCTGAGTTGAAATGATTCTGCGCTATATAAATTTGCCCCAACAGATCAGTTCTTTCTGCAACATTTTCTTTCAACTTAGCTTCATATTCGCCTTTTACGATTTCATTTTCAACATCAGCATCACCATCATTATCGTAAAGAGTATTATCATTATTCTGATTATCATCCTCGCCATCATCAACGTCATCATCTTTAATGTTATCATTATTCACAATTTCGTTGTTGGGCGTAATGTTAGCACCATTGAAGACCTCGTCATCTCCGGCCCAATTTAGGTGATCTATAAGATCGCCACCCCCCGATTTTCTACTGTCGCCATCCCCATAACCACTGCCCCTATTAGTCAGAACCGTTTTGCTCCCTAGTTTAGGGATCTGTAATGTTGAAAAAAAAAGAGTTTTTAAATTAATTAATGAAAAATAATATTTAATTAATTTTTCGAAATATTTATTTATTGCAATTTTAAAATATCGACTAAAAACGTGATAAAAAAAAACACACACAGACACCTTAGATTTACCAGTCGAACTGGTATATGGCATTTTATTCTTATCCATGGTACTACTTTCTAGTTCAGCCTTATCTTTCATGCACATATCAAATCTTTTTTGCAATTTTAAGAGTTCCTCACTCTTCATTTGAAGACTTTGATGAAGGTAGTTCCGTTCTTCGACCAAGAGTTTGTACTGTTTATTTGTAATTAGTGGATGGTTTGATGAATGAATAAATGAATGAATGAATAAATGATCGAAAAAGTTCTTGTTCATTGAAGTATCTAGCACATATCAATCAGTCAATCAATCTTCGTTTTGAATGTATTTAGCACATATGAACATTTTTTTCTTCCGATTTTATAATCTAAACTTTAAAGAACCGCTTTTACTATTAAGAAAATTTTGCACAATAAACTAAAATTATTCTCAATTTCATATACGAACGTAGTCATAAATGTATTTACAGCGTATCTCTTTTTCTGTGGTACGATAAAGTAAGTAAAGTTTATTTAGCTTGCAGTAAACTCAAATTATTTCACTCTCTTCAATCTAACTTCTTGCAATGACGTCATTCAACCAAATCACACACACACATACACACACAGAGAAAATTTGTTGACCAATTGAAAAAAAGAAATTATTAAGTTAATTGTTAAGTTAAAAAAATTTACGAAATTTTTTTGCAGTTAGGAAATTGGATGCGTGAGTGAATTGATAGATTAATAAATAAATGATTGATAAATTGGTTGGAAACAACATCCTAGACCTTCTTTTCCCAATCTTTAACTCTGGCAAAATCAGCTGGAGGCATTATTTTGGGAATCCCAGACTTCCTGGGTGCTGGCTCACTTTGCATCTAAAATCAGATAACATAAAATAAACACATACATACGTACGTACATACACACATACATATATACATACATTCATACATGCATATACACACGCATGTAAAGATACAAACAACCGAAATTTTATTCAGAAACAAAAATGATATGAGAGAGAAATGTCTTGAGGTTGAAAAAAAAATTTTTTTGTCTTTGCCACCAAAACACACAA
The DNA here is from genome assembly GCF_000326865.2 of Helobdella robusta. Taxonomy (NCBI): domain Eukaryota; kingdom Metazoa; phylum Annelida; class Clitellata; order Rhynchobdellida; family Glossiphoniidae; genus Helobdella; species Helobdella robusta. Next base: position 361,061 of record NW_008705469.1, on the reverse strand, counting down.
AGTTACACAAACAGATACACATACTGTTACACAAACACACACGCGCACACATACATACAAACACACACGCACACATACAAACACACACACACGCACGCACACACAGCATCACTAACAGATGCCAAAGACTCCACACTAGGAGCGGTTGACACACCAGGTTTTGATGGAGATTTCCCTAATCGACCACTGTGGGAGCTAGAAACGCTACTACTCCTAATTCGGTCGGGTCGATCAAGTATGGAAAGCCCAAGATTAGGACCCGGTGTCTCATCTGGGAAATAATTTATCTATGTATGTATGTGTGTATGAATGAGTTGATGAATGGTTCAAGTGAATGAATGAATGAAGAATGAAAGAACAAATGATTAAACAAATAAATGGATGGTCCAATGGATAAATGTGATTGTCAATTATGTGAAGGGTAGATGGATGAACAAAACCATGATCACTAAGAAAAATAAAACTAAGATATACTTAAAATTTTCCAAAAATTAAACACAAAACCAATCAAAATTTAAAAAAAAAAAATAAAAACCCTTAATATCTTTGAATCTCTCATCTTTTGTATTCAACGAAGGGCCTTGAACTTTATCCAAAAGTTTGGGGTCATAGTGACCAGGTGGTGGTGCACAGGCTAATAATTAATATTATAATTAATAATATATATGTATTATATTACATTTACTAATTTATCTGTTATTCATTTATATTGCAGTGTAATGTAAAGTAAACTTAACCAACATAATTAAATAATCATTCATTTCATTTTTAATTAAAAATTGAAATTCAATAAGAAATAACAATTTAATTTATTTAATCACATTTGAAATAAAATTAAGTTATTGTCGAATAAACTGGGTTAATTTTGACACTTAATTTAAATTTTCAAATAAACAATTTTGAATCATTTTTTCATTTTTTTGTAGAAAATAAAATTAAAAATAAATGAAAATAATTTCTAAAGTGTATGTGGCACTAACTAGTAACTTCGTTGAAACGTTTGACTTTTGCTCGTGAGAACGCCATTTTGACAGAAAAAGCTATTATTTAATTATTTTTCGTGAAATTAAATGGAAAAAATTGATAACTTTGACACAACTTTTAAATTGTCGCGGTAACACTAACTAAAAGCGAACTTAAATTTTAAGCCGTGTTTTAGTTCAAATTCGTTTATGGAAAGCCGATTGACTAGAACACCAATCGATTTTCCAAATCGTCAACAGAGCTGACCATTCATATCGATCGTCCATTCATTCAATCTGATACACAAAGACTCTACCGCAAATTTACAAACTACACCGACTGATCCGAACGACGATCGACCAATCATGTTGTCCATCAATCAATCACTCAGTCAATTAAGCAATCAATCTATCATTCAGCCAATATCAATCAATCAATCAATGAAGCAATCAATCAATGATTGTCTATCATTCAATCCCTCACTCTATCATTCAAGCAATCAATCAATCATTCAGCCAATATCAATCAATCAATGAGGCAATCAATTAATTCCTGATATGTAATAAATAAAATGTTAAATTACGAAACGCTAATCAGTTTGAAAATCCATCGATTAACCATTTTGCCAATCAGTCAATCCATCAAATCAACCAATCAAAACCAAGACTAAACAAATTTTAACTATCACAGTCTCAGGTTTAAAATGACTAGTAATATTCAACTTCATTTTCGCATAAATATTACAATCAAAACTCAACAAAATGAAAACAGTTAGTCACATGACGTCATCGCAATCATCCCCACCGTCATCATCAGCCATCATCATCATCCTCACTAATATCAACAAGTGTTTTACAATTTTTATAAAAAAATACAACTCGACGAGCCAGCATGAAAAAAGTTAATCAACAATTTCAATCTAGTATCTGTCAATCAATTAAGAGTTCAATCAATCAATTAACCAACCAATCAATCAATCAAATATTTTAATTAATTAAATTGTCAATCAATTAATCAAGCAACCGACCGACCGACTGAACACAAAAAATTTTAACCAACTATCATTTTCTTAATGACAAATATCCATCATAATCTCACTCACTCATATATATATATATATATATATATATATATATACAGAAAGAGAAAGAAAGAGAGAGAAAGAGAAGCGAAAGAAAGAGAGAACAATACATCAAAATATATTTAAGAGAAAAAAAGAGAGAGAAAAAAGAACATTAATTTAGTAACAACTATTATAATTAGAGAGAGAGAGAGAGAGAGAGAGAAAGAGAGAGAGAGAGAGAGAGAGAAAGAGATCATATGTTTAACAGGATGCGGTTTTCTACATCGTCAATGAAAGGCTTCCATAAACATTCTGGAACGTTTACAACCGATCTGAACTTGTTGCCAGTCTAAAAAAAAAGAGGTAATTATGTGTGATTTTAATTTCTTTCATTCATTCATTCATTCATTCAATCATTCATTCAATCATTCATTCATACGTACATTCACCCATTAGTTCATTTATTTAACCATTCACACATTCACCCATTCATTAATTCGTTCGTTCGTTCATTCAACCAATTCATTCCTTCACCAATTCATTCATCCCCTAATTCATTCATTCATCGCCAACTTATTCAATCCCCCAGTCAGTCATTCACTCACCCACCCGTCCATCAATGCACTAACTTCAGTTATCTTCAGCAATCCATCCCCTCCAGACTGGCCCTTCCTTACTTCGAATAGAAATCTCCTGTCATTACAAACTAGCACGCCATCAACATCGTCCTCACCACCATCACCTCCACCATTATTATTAACATTATCATGGTTATCTCGGAGGTCAGCACAGATATTTTGGTCGAGTGTTTGATTGGCCGATGCACTGACCTCTTCATCGCTATCTGGGACGTATATGATCCTCTTCTTTCCCGCCATTTCGCTATCGATACCAGCAGCGTTTCCAGCACCAGCGCCTGGAATCAACCAATCAATCATTCAATCAATCAATCAACTAATTATTCAACCAATCAATCAATCAACCAATCAATCAGTCAACATATCATACTATATATATCGAACATATCAACAGTAACTTTCAGATTATCGTTTCAGATGTGAATAAAATTGAAAAATTTTCAAAAGTATAATCAGAGCACGTATCTCAACCACCAAACTAACACAACCTAAAAGTGGGTCATTATAGGTTTCAGCATCAACAACTTTCAATTTTTCTTCAGATTTCTTTGAGTCTGTTTTTTCTTTAATTTTTTTTTAAGTAATGTAAGTTAATGTTTTAATGAGAAAAGGAGAGGAAGAAGGAGAGATAAAGAAACTAATGAACAGGAGAAGAGCAAGATAGGCAGATACAGACAGATAAAGAGAGAAAGATAGAGTGAGAGGAGAGAAAGAGACAACAAGAAACAAGATGAATCCACAAATAAGTCCATAAAAAAATCAAATAATCAATCAATCATTCACCCAACGAACCAGCCAATCAATCAGCCAACCAATCAGCAATCCACCAACCAGCCAGCCTACAATCCCACCAATTACTAACTGGGATCAAAGGAGGATACAGTATGTTCTTTCAGGAGGGATTCCAAGGCATCCCGCACATCTGGCATTCCGGATGACGGAATGATTATCTGAACTCTGTCACTTGTCGGGGTCCGCATGGTTATCTGTCAATCAATCAATCAATCCATCGACCAATCCTGCCAATCAATCAATGTCTACCAGCAAATGCAACCAATCAAATTCTTCTTCCAACCAATCAGACTCATTCACTGCCTAACTAATCAAATATTTCCCCAACTACTCAGCCAATAGAAATGCAGCCCAGACTTACCTTCAAAAAAACACCCCTGAAATTTTGCTGTAGGTCAAAGTAGTACCGCCTCTCAGAGTGGAAGATTGAATCACTTTTTAGGGTACTTCGCGGGTCGCCACCCTCCCCTCCTTGACCCCCGGAACCTTTCGGTCTTGAATCCAGGTTTTTGATTTCTGTATATATGTTATATAAGCAAGTGCATGTGCGTGTTTCTGTGTGTGTGTTTGTATTTGTTTTTTTGTTTGTGTGCACATACAAACAAACAAACAATCCAACCTACCATCACTACTTATGAAATGACACATGTCCACGAGCTTCTCGTAAAATTCTTCAGTTGTTGTCATGTCCATTATTATCTTCGACTTCTGTCCATTCAAGAGGACCTTGTAGATTTATGAATGTATGTATGTATGAAAGTATAATTGCAGCTATGTATGTGTGAGATTAGCTTCATGTAATAGCATGCATTCAAGATAATTTGTAAGAAGGTGCTGCCCAGTACCTTCCATTCACTTTTATCTTTCAATCATTGTTATTCACTAAAACACAATTCTTTCAGAACTAAAAAGTCAAATTCATTACATTTAAATCTTTTTAATTTTGTTGTCTTCTTTCAATTGAACAATCTTTTTAAATAATATTTTTTTTATTTAATCAACAAAACCAAATCACTGAATAAAAAATTATAAAAAAAAAACTTAAGCCATCTTCACTGACTTCTGAAAATTTCATAAACTTCTCAACTTTATTCTCCATCATCACAAGAAAATATTTCTTGCCCGTGATGAACAATGTCTTCGTCGATATCTCTTTCATCATGCCTGGACAAATTTGGAAAATTAGTAACAAATACTAGCCAACTTCACCCGCAACTGATTATGTTATTTACATATTCATTCTTCATTATTCATATGATTTAATACTCTAACAACACATTTTATATTCTCACACTTAATTGGAGAACACAATAAAATTTAAACTTTATTAAAGCCATCTGTCAGATTTAAATCCCCATCATCTGTCAATCACTATTCCATCCATCTCCTATCTCAATACCCTAATTTACATTATAAAGACTATCCCAACACTAAATACAACAAAAATAGTTGGAATCTTTATCACCACACAAAAAAAACTACATTTCTCTACTTACTTTAATTAATTTAGTTTTAGTTAGTCAAGTTATTAAATATTGATTAAAATAAAAAAATCAGTTTATTAGCAGAATCTCATATCAAAAACCATAGTGTATAGATAGTACATACTGTGTATTTCGTATTAAAACCACTACTAATCAAATTATATATTACTAATTTAATTTAATTTTGTCTACTTACTCAATTAGCATATACAGTTTGGTAATTACTAATCCAATCAGTAATTAACAAAATTCTTTTTAATTTTAATTAGATGATTAATTAATTTTATAAATTAAATATTAATATTAATAAATTATTAAAAATTAATATATTAATATTAATAATTAATAATATTAAAAAATGTGAGAAAATGTGATAAATTATTAATAATTAATATATTAATATTAATAATTAATAATATTAAAAAATGTGAGAAAATAAAAAAATAAACCTCTATTATTCTTGGGCGGACCCCATGAATATCTATCCCCACTATTTCTTCTGAATGACATCTCAAAAGTTAATTAAAACAAAATACCGATCAACTTAGTGACACTTTTGAACGATTTCACGATCAAAAGCATAAATCCGTTATAATATCGTTCACAACAAAGAAATTATTGTTAACTGTAAACATTAAAAGTAAAAAAGTTATTTATCTATGTTTTTTTGTATTAAATATAATCACTAAATCAAATACTGCTGGGAAACAACATTACTTGTTTAAATTATTTTACTTCATTTAATTAATAAACTTTATTAATTTACTCGCATTTTCAACTTTAAAAAATGCAACACAGTCAATCACATGCCTAGTCTCGATTAAAAGCTATGCACACAAATATACGCACACGCACACACACACACACGCACACATGAAGAACAATTAGCACCATTACTATCATAATAATAATTTTGATGAAATCGTCTTAATAGACGAGAGGAAATATATTATCAACGACAACATTAACAACAATTGTAATAAAAATAATAATAATAATAACTATAATATTAATAATTATAGCTATAATTATCATCATACTATAATATCAATAACAAAATATTTAAAAAAACTGAAAAAAAAATCAATGGCTAAGCAAATATAATGTAACATTCATATCGGTATACTTATATACAAATATATAAGAAATATTTAGCTACACTAAATACGAACAAATATATAGAAATCACCGGATGAAAAGATTCAATCAATCAATCAATCAATCAATCAATCAATCAATCAATCAATCAATCAATCAATCAATCAATCGAGAAACCAATCACTCAAAGTGAAGAATAAAAGATATCAACATCTACGCTTGAGAGAAGAACATTAAAAAACATCACCGCAAATGTAATAACTGTATATACTATATGTGTGTGTATGTGTGTGTGTGTGAGGTGTGTGTGTGTGTGTGAGGTGTGTGTAATACCACCTAGCTAATTTGATTGTAGATAGATAGATAGGTAGGTAGATACGCGTCTAAATTAGGTAAGAAAAAGTGACTAATCATCATAATCCTTACTATCATAACATACCTATCATTATCATAATCTCGATCATCATTATCATCACCGTTATCATCATTATCATCATCGTTAAGGATATTATTATCATCATCGTCGACAAGATCATTATCAGAAGATACAACTAACAACAGAACGAATGAATGAATGAATCAGAAGCAAATGTCATGAACGAACGAATGAATGGATAAACAAATGGATGAATGAATGAATAAAAGAACGAACGAATGAATTAAAAAATGAATGAAAGAATGTATGCATGCAGAACAAAATACTTAACAAAAATCTCGGAATGGTTTCCAATAAATATGTATGTATGAATAAAAAAAATCCTCATCAACATTTTCACCCCATCATCATCATCATCATCGCAACCATCATCATCATCACAACCATCATCATCATCATCGTCGTCACAATCACCACCACCATCGTCGTCATCATCATCTTCATCACCATCATCGTCGTCATCACTCCATCTCCAACAATTTGTCGCCGTATTCAAAGACTGCAGTTGAGAACTGTGAGAAGACTCTCTCTATGAACCCCGACCTGA
>NW_008705469.1:341381-353990 GCF_000326865.2 Helobdella robusta | reverse complement strand
CACCATCATCATCGTCATCATCATCATGATGGTACCTGTGGGGGAATAGTATCCCGTCTAGGAAGGCAATATGGCCGCCCCTATCCGTAGTGGCTATGATCACGTGGCTACTGCTTTGCGCCTTCGTCAGTGGGATGGCTGGATGGATGCATGAGTGAATGAATGAATGAAAGAGTGAATGAATGAACGAACAAAGGAATGAACGAGCAAACAAATGAGTAAATGAATAAATAAATGAATGAATGAACGAACGAATGAATGAATGAATGAATGAATGAATGAATGAATGAATGAATGAATGAATGAATGAATGAATGAACGAATGAATGAATGAACGAATGAATGAACGAATGAATGAATGAATGGAATGGTCAGCTCACAATGGCCAGGAGCGAACGGATCGTCAATCGAATTGAGAGCCAGTAACGGAATTTTTATATCTGATATCTGATATATTTCATTTCATAATTATTTTAATTATAATGAATGAACGAATGAATGAATGAACGAACGAACGAATGAATAAATAAACAAATGGATGAATTAATGAACGAACGAATAAATGAATGAACAGATGAAAATATCCCAAAGTTCAATGAATGAATAAATGAATGAACGAATGAATGAACGAATGAATGAATGAACGAACGAACGAATGAATAAATAAACAAATGGATGAATTAATGAACGAACGAATAAATGAATGAACAGATGAAAATATCCCAAAGTTCAATGAATGAATAAATGAATGAACGAATGAATGAACGAATGAATGAATGATGAACGAACGAACAAATGAGTGAATGAAAAAAAGAAAACTATTCCCAAAACTGACTTTGTTATCGATACAGGCCTCTTTATAATATTCGACTTTTTCGTTGTAACCGAAGACCTTGCAGGTGAACCTCTCGTCAAAATCACTAATCGTATGACTCTGATTTGTTAGCGGATGGAAATGCATTGAAGTGAATGAATGAATTGACGGATGAATGAATGAATGAATCAATCAATCAATCAATTAATTAATTAATTAATCAATCAATGACTAATGAGTTAAAACAAACAAGTTAGAGAGTAAAGGGATATAACGGATTGAAAAAAATTATTTAAAATTGTATGGATGAATAACTGAACGGTTGAAAAAATGAATGAATGGGTGAATGAATGATATAAATATAAAAAAATGAATGAATGAATGAATGAATGAATGAATGAATGAATGAATGAAAGAAAAACAAATGAGAAGCATATTGACCTTTCTGAGATGATCAAAGTCAATCTTGCCAGCAAACAATTTTTCGTACCTGCAGATGAAAATGTGTCATTCATCGTTATCACAATCAGGAACAACATTACTCAGCCCTTCAATCATTCTTTCTTTCATTCATTCAATTCCTTTACTCATGTATTCACACATCTCATCACGTGACTGAGAAAATTGTCAAGTTACATAGAAAAGCATTTCAAAAATAATCACACTCGACCATCCATTCATCCATTCGCTAATTCATTTATTCATTTATTCACTCACTCACTCACTCACTCACTCACTCACTCACTCACTCACTCACTCACTCACTCACTTACTCACTCACTCACTCACTCACTCACTCACTCACTCCTTCACTCATTCACTCACCTCATGACAGTACTAATAAGATGATTAGTGAGAACTCTATTAAACAAGAAAGCATTAAGGGGCATCTCCAAGGATTTGGCAGCATCAAAAATATTCCAAGGGGCAGAAACCACAATGGCCGCTTTTAGCGGGCATAAATGGCCCATTCGAGCCGTATAGTTGGTCACTATTAACCTGATGATGATGACGATGATGATGGTGGTGGTAATGATTATGATGATGGTGGTGGTGATGATGATGATGGCAGTGGTGACGATGTTGATGATGATAACTCTGGCTATAATCCTAATAAAGCTATCATTATTAAAATGCTGCACTCATAGACTCGGTGTATGAATTGGAAAATTTAACCACCATCGTCTTCGCCATCATAACTATCATCACCATCATCATCATCACCACCATCATCATCATCATAGCCATCATCACCATCGTCATCATCACAACTATTGCAATCATAGTCGTCGTTACCATCATCATCACCTTCATCATCTTCCTCATCATCATCATCAAGAACGCCACGATCACTATCATAACCTCACCCTCCGAGGGACACGCCGACCGCCATGACACTGGAATTGGGGAATTTCCAGGAAACGTGGGTGACGACCTCGTGAAGGTCATTCGTGTAAGTGGCACAGTACGTCTTCGGAGTCTGATGATGATGATGGAGATGGCGGAGAAGATGGAGATGGTGGTGGAGATATATTATATTATTATATTATATTATTATTATGATGATGATGATGATTATTTATATTATTATTTTTATTATTATTATTATTATGGTGGTGATGATGAATGATCATGACGACGATGAAGATAAGTAGGAGAATGATAACGATGATGATGATGACGAGGATGACGGTGATGCTGATGGTGAATCTAAACAGACAGACAGACAGACAGACAAACAGACGAAGACATGGAATTAATTTAATTAATTTTTAATTTAAAATGCTCCAAATATATCATACATTGGTTCAACCCAATATTCGGACAAAAATAGTGAGAGAAAATGGATAGAAGAGAGAAAGAGAGACAAAGAGCTGTTGTGAGAGATTTTGAGAGAGAGAGAGATAGATAAATAGAAAGATAGAGAGAAAGAAAGAAAAAAAGAGAGAGGAGAAAGAGAGGAAGAGAGAGAGAAAGCGAGAGATGAACTAATATTAGAATTGTTTGGTTTTTAACTGTGAACTGTTTATGCCAGCTCCATCAATATTTTTTCATTCAATTTATTTTCTATTTTTTTTTAAGTTTAAATTCAAATAAATTAAGGAAGATAGAGAGAGAGAGAGAGAGAGAGAGAGAGAGAGAGAGAGAGAGAGAGAGAGAGGGAGAGAGAGAGAGGGAGAGAGAGAGAGAGGGAGGGAGAGAGAGAGAGAGAGGGAGGGAGAGAGAGGGAGGGAGAGAGAGAGCAAAAGAGCAGAGCCAGAACAATTATACAACAGATCAGCATTGTAATAAATTAAAGCTACTCTTGAATGTAAGACACACAGTAAGGGATGGTTCCATAAAATGAACCCTGCTACATAGTTATTAACCTTCTTTCCTGCACGCACACACACACACTCACACACACACGCCTGCGCATATATATATATATATATATATATATATATATATATATATATATATATATATATATATACACACACACATACACACACAAACATATACATACACAGACAGACACACATTACATACATATTAAATAATGGGTTTTCTAACAAATTTCATAAATTCTATTTGCTATAAGTATTATTTTACCTTTAATTCAACACCACCATTCTCTCTATTATTGAAGACCACACATCTGTTTTCAATTAATATATTAATATGAGAGATAGAGAGAGAGAGAGAGAGAGAGAGAGAGAGAGAGAGAGAGAGAGAGAGAGAGAGAGAGAGAGAGAGAGAGAGAGGGAGAGAAAAAAAAAGAGAGAGCGAGAGAGAGAAAAAGAGAGAAAGAATGAGTGAGAATAAGATTAAGAAAATAAAATAAATCAAATAGAAAAAGAGATTGAGAAAGAAGGAAAGCCAGAAATACTAAAAAAAAAATACTACTACTACTGACTGCTGCTACTGCCACTACTACTACTGCCACTACTACTACTACTACTACTACTACAACAACAACAACTACTACTACTACTACATTACTACTAATCTTACTACTAATAGCTATAGTAATAAACACAGACCTGTATTTCATATGATAACATTCATTGACAAGATGAAGAACATAGCTCTCTTTGCTAGTACCTTATTTTAAGAGTGAGTGTTGATATTTTTAATGTTCATCATCATAATCATCATTATTTATCACCATCATCATCATCACAATCATCATCATTATTATTATTATCAACTGACCTATTAACCCAGGTAGAATGATGATAGTCGGTCGATCTGATAACCCCTCGTTGTGATTGGCCGGCTCGAGAAAATGAACCGACCAATCAAGAGCCACCACACCACCGTCTGGCAAACTTAGTAACTCTCTAATAGAAAATAAATAGATATATGGATAGACAAATGAATGAAAAAATGAATAAATAAAATAAATGAATGAGTGAATGAATAAAAAATGAAATACCTGTTATAAATGATATTAGTACACCTATTGAACAAACTCCTAATAATCGTCTGACACCTCGCTTCAATGCACCAGATAGTGGGGTAAAATTTCTCAGTCAAAACAGGTATGTGCAGTTCCACAAATTTCATAAATTTATCATTGCAATGCAATTGCGGCCTCTAGTAGAAAAATTAGCATGGATGGATTGTGATGGTAAAATTTGCTTTATATTATAAATAAATAATTGAATAATCTATTAATTGGTTGAAAATCACTAAACATTATTATAGTTATCAGTTATATAATAAAATATAATGCCACGTTTGATAAGCAAAAAATCTCTTCAGAGTGATCTTATTTCAATTAAATTTGTTTTAAAGAGTAAGGTATTAAAGGCTTTTTCAAATGATGTAAAATTAATTAAGGTACAACAAAAAGATTTCAAAATTGTAGGCATAGATAGAGAATAGACACTACAAAAAAAAGAATCAACTTCAATTTCAATCTGAAATTCAACATTCAACAAAACTGAACATAGGCTCTCATTTACATTTATTAATGAATGTATGCAAATGAAACATGCATACAATTTTACCAATAAATAATCATAAAACTAATTTAATAAAATTAATTTCAATTTAATTTAATACCTTAACAACCCAGCCTAAATAATACAAAATGTAGGCACCAGCACAGGAAAAAAACAGTGATCTATAAAATGAATAATTCTCATCATAAGAAGATGATTCCATGATATAGTGGCGTTGAAACAATTGAATTATTTTGTAATTTTAAATAATTTAATAGAACTAGTTTATTAAAAATAAATTTAAAATGCATAAATTTAAAAACTTATTCCCTAAATTAAAATGCAGAGACGTCTGATACGTTAGAATGAATAGACGGATACACACAAAATTATGGAAAACCAGTGAAAAACTAAATCTTGGAAAAGCTCAGCAAACATTGAGGGATTGTTGATAAATGGCGTAGAAATTTGTTCCTCAAAGTTTCAAGTCGTATTAAACATTAAAAATTATTTACAGAAATGTATAATACTTACATATATTTTTATTTTTGGTGCCTCTCAAGCCCATTCTCAAGATATCGAAGAAAGATCTGCGTTGGAGTGGAAACTCTCGTTGCTTGTTTTTCCCCGACGTGATATAACAACAACCGGCAATGCAACCTCATCCATCACGTTCGCCAGCACACGCTGCGACGATCGGGTGGGAAAGTATTGTCGGATTGAAAATCCTAGCAATTGAAAAGACTAATAAATAAAACACCACGAAATAAGGAGTTGATTTGTGCGGGCTTTATAAGAAACTGCGATAACTATTCTGATAGGTATTCGGGCTGCTGATGAGTCCCCGGTAGGGACGAAACACGTGTCCAGCCTGTCCAAACGAATACTATTCTTTTCTTTTTCCGCTCACTGCTCTTCTGGTTCAGTGTTCTAGTTCTTGTATCCTCTGCTCTTTCTGCGACCACGAGCTCTTTCAAATTTTCTTCCCTTAGCTCTGACATAAGGCTTGGTGTGGCTGTGTGGCACTCCAGGAGCCAATCCAAAGTGTCTGTAAGCTTTCCTTGCCTTTCTTTAACCTTGCAAAAAAAACAGTATTTTGGCCTTTTGAAGCCTTCAATGCCAATTGATCAAATGTAAGGATCTCACCGCCGGCTTTTAAGATTCTAGTACGGGCTGTGTCAGTGACACGAAGTGCAACTAACTTCAACTTCGGAACAGTGTACAATCTCTCGTCATCTGTAACAGTGCCAACAACTACAGCCAACTTATTTTCACGGCCTTGTTTTTTCATGTGGCGTGACAATCTTGACAGAGAGAGAGGTGGCTTGTTGGTGCTCGACTCATGATCAGACGCTTGAAGACAATTTGATTGAATTTGGCATTTGTCCTTCTTGCCAAAAATTTGTACAACTTGACTAAATATCGTAAGTAAATATCGTCAGTCTTGGGTTCCTTACGGTGAACCTTCCTGTCATGTTTGTGACAAATGTCGATACCCATTGCTGATGATTACCGAAAAACCCGGGCAATGCAATTAGACAAAGAGAAGTTTGACCGTAAAATGTCGCAAGAAGAAGGGCTGTTGTCTTTGTGTTGAAGCTATGTATAGTAAGTCGTCACATGCTTAGATTAGGGGTGTGCGGTTCAACAGTATAAAGTTGTATAGAGTTATATAGGGTAATATGAAGTTATATTGAGTTGTATAGAGTTATACAAAGTTTTACAGGGTTATATAAAGTTATTTAAGTTTAAAGAAATATAGATTATATTAATTTATATAGAGTTATGTAGAGTTATATAGAATTATAAAGAGTTATATATGATTATAGTAAGTTTTATAGAGTGAGAACATAAAGGCAATCGTAAATCGAGGCTTTTAGTCATGGATATATATAATATATATATTATATCCATGCTTTTAGTACTTAGAAAATAAATTAGGCTGTGACTTAGACATAAATGTGCAAATTTTATATAATATTTTTTTATATGAAATGAATAAAATTACTTAATCATGAAAAAATAAAAATTGAGATTAATTAATTGGAAAAAATGAGTAATTTAATCATGATTAATTCCAGATTTTAAATAGGCGTTTCTAAGAATTCGCGTGACCTTTACCTAACGTCATAAATGGCTAAATTAATTATTTTCCCATAATACGGATGTAAAATTATATTTTAAAATAATTTTTTATTAAAGTTCTTTTTTTGATAAATTGAATTAAACATTTTAAACGAGTAAATTTTTTGAATGAGTTTTTAGGATTTTAGCTAGATTTTTTTAACTTGCCAGTAGAGTAGAGTAAATTATTAGTTAAAAAATTGAATTAGGGAGGAACTGACAGAACTGTGCAATAATTCAGTCAGTATTTTATTTAAGGAAAATAATTTTTTAATTCTCACATTTTATGCCAGAATGTTTTTAAACTTTTTAATCCGTTTTATTTTTTTTCATTATTTTTTAAATTTTTTTTAATTTAATTTTTTTTACTAGCAATTGCTATCAATTTTTACTTAATTTCTCTATTGACACTTTTATATTTAATTAATTTTATCTTATTTATAAATTATTTTTAATTTATTTAATTATTAAAAATTGAAAAAAAATGAGCCATTTTTCTTTGACACACACACACAGACAAATTGTCAAGTTTTTGAAAAAAAATCATGTCTACCCAAGGTTTTTATTATTATTTATTGTTCAGCCTATATAATAATTATAAATAATAATTATAAATAATAATTGTTAATATTATAATAAAAACCATATAATATTTTCCATATAGTCCAAAATTCACCAAGAAGCATTAGCAAGTTTGCAACTGTAAGTTCTTCCATTCATTAATCACTAACATCATCATCACCATCGTCTTCATTATCATTATCATCACGACTTTCCTAATTCTTAATCATCATTATCATGATCGTAGCCCCCGGCCAGTTTGTGTAAATTATGCAACAAGAGGGTTTATGAAATGGAGAAGATCACAGCCGACCAGCTCGTTTTCCATAAGTCTTGCTTTAAATGCACTCATTGTTCTAGGGTTTTAAGGTTCTTTATTTTATTTCAAAATTGTTTGTCAGCAATAGTTTTTTGTTTGCATATATTACAATATTATCATTGTTCCATGTTTTGGGTTAATAATTATTACTATTTTTATTAATTATAATAATAATTATTTTTTAATTATAGCTTAGGAAATTATTCAGCCATAAGGGGCCAGTACTACTGCAAGCCTCATTTTATATCTCTCTTCAAAGTCAAAGGTCATTATTATTATTATTATTATTTATTATTATTATTAATAATATTTTTCATATTATTTACGATTGATAATGATGATAATTAAATATTATCTTCTCAGGAAATTATGAAGAAGGGTTTGGGGCTGATAAAAAAGGTTAGGGTTGTGTGTGTGTGTGTGTGTGTTTTTTCTGTTTGTGAGTGTGTGTTTGTGAGTGTGTGGGTAAGTGTGTGCGTGTGATTGTGTGTGTCCGTATGTGTGTTAGTATTAGTATAATAATAATATTATTATTTAGCTATTTATATATTACAGCTAGCATTCTTGGACCAGTGTCACACGCAAAGTAAGTGATGGTGACGATGATGTTAGTGATGATGATATTGATACAGATGATGATGTTGATGATAGTGATGGTGATATTGATACAGATGATGATGGTGAGAATGATGGTGAGGATGGTGGTGATGTTGATAATTATGTTTATACAGTTAATTAATTGGAGGATCATTCTGATATCATTACACTCATAAAAAATAGCACCAATAAACCCAATAATTACTTCAATCTTTCAACAAGGGCATCAGGCGCTGATGATCAGGTATAATTATTCTAACAACAATAATAATAACAATAATTATAACTATAATAATAACAACAATAATAATAATAAATTAATTAATTTAGTATTATGATTTAAGCTCACATATTTTCTCCGATTGCTGTTGCATGTTAGATCTCGTTCGATTGTTATTATCATCGTTATTATTATTGTTATTATTGTTGTTATTATTATTATTTTTTCTCCCCAATTAACCGCCCCTATAAATGTCAGGAGGGCTTAATAGAGAAGATTGATAATAATAATAATGATAATAATAATAATAATAATAATAATAATAATAATAATAATAATAATAATGCTAATACTACTGCTGTCGCTAATAGCAGTATGAATATCTTTGAAGCTGATGATGATGATGATGTTAACAAGAATAATAATAATAATTGTTATTATGATGATGATATTAATATCTCTAACAATGTTTTAAACAACGTGAGAATTAACGAAAATTCGGTACCTACTACTACTACTACTACTACTACTACTACTACTACTACTACTACTACTACTACTACTACTACTACTGTTGTTGCTGCTGCTGCTACTACTACTACTGCTACTACTACTGCTACTACTACTGCTACTGATAATAATAAAATCCCAAATGATGCAGCTACCGATGATGAGGATGAGGATGATGATCGAGATGTGTTTTATGATGAAATCTCTAGGAATAAAATTAGTTTTAATAATAATAATAAAAGTGATAATAATAATAATAATAAAAGTATTAATAATAATTTTAAAGATAATAACGACGATGATGATGAGGATAAAAGCAGCAAAGTTTATAGCGTAATGAGATCCATTCTGTTGTTCTCAAATTACAACAACAATAATAATATAATTAATAATAATATTAATGTAATTAATAATAATAATAATAATATAATTAGAAATAATAAAAACAACAGCAAAATCAAAAGATTTAGTTACATTAGTAACAGCAAGAACATCAATAATAATAATAATAATAAATTCAAGAGAAACTCTAGCTATGACGCTGACGTCAATAGGAATAATAATAATAACGCTACCATTATCGCTGCTTCTACGGCTTCTGTTGCTACTGCTGCTACTATTGTTGCTACTACTACAAGTACTGCTACTGCTGCTACTACAAGTACTGCTGCTACTACTACCACTACTGTTGATAATGATTGTAATAATAATAATAATAATAATAACAATAATAATAATAATAAAAGTAATAATAATAATGTAGATGATGGTATCAGTAACTTGACTAGGAGCGACGACGTTAAGACTAAATTTGTGATGAGGTTTGCTTCGAACCAGCAACAACAACAACTTCAAAAACGTCATTTTAAACAACAACTGCAACAACCTCCTCCTCATCATCATCATCATCAACCTCTGATTAAGGTTAGATCAAACAGCGTTAATGATAGTAAATTGTTCTTCGAAAGACTAGCCGGTAGCACTACTACTACTACTATTACTACTAATACTACTACTACTACTACAGCTGCCTCTGCAGCTACTACTGCTACTTCTAAAACTTATACTACAGCCACTAGTACTGCTAATTATATTAAGAACCCTAATGTTCTTATCGCTAAAGATACGGTCGACAATAGGAACAAAGACATTAAAAACATCAATAACAAAGTCATCAACAACAAAGACATCAATATAAAAGACGTCAACAACAAAGACAGCAAAGACAACAACAACAAAGACATCAACAACAAAGACACCAACAACAAAGACGTCAAAAACAAAAGCATAATCACCAGCAATGATGAAGATCTCAGAAGCAACAACAAAGACACACAAAACTACAACAACAAAGACATCAAAAACAGCAACAAAGACATCAAAAACAACAACAAAGTCACCAAAAACAGCAACAAAGATATCGAAAACAGCAACAAAGATATCGAAAACAACATCCCTATCGACGAAAATACCAAAGACAATAAGAACAACAACATCAAAAACAACAATAAAAACATAAACAACAACAATAATACTAACAGAATTAACGACTACAACAACATCAACTACAACAACAACCAAAATATTAATAATTATGATGATAGTTATTTCCCCACCAAGGGTTCCACAAAACTATTGCTAGCCATCTTCACAGAAATGATTAATCATAATAACAACAACAACAAAAACAACAACAACAACAATAATAATAACAATAACACTAATAACAGCCGCAACAATAGCAACGACAATAATAACGTTTATAACACAGTGAGTCAGTTCTTCTTAAATGGTTCATTCATTTATTTAATAGTTAGTCACATCATTCTATAGCTTTTTTTCATTAAGTTAATTCCATGAATAAATAAATTTGTGAATGAATGGATGAATGAATGAATGAATGAATGAATGAATGAATGAATGAATGAATGAATGAATGAATGAATGAATGGATAGGCAGCTGAATAAATTAATATTTAGTAAATGATGAATGATTTAGTAATAGAGAAAACTAGAGTAGAAAATGAAAGAGTGAGAGAGGAGAGAGAGAGAGAAAGAATATAATGAAAATAATCATAATTATAATTATATTCATAATTATAACATGAAATCATTATCAATTCTTCTCTTTGCAGACAGATTTTCATGCAAAAGCTAACTATCTCACAATGTAGCAGTAGCAACATCTAGAGACTTTATTATTGTTATTATTATTTATTATTTATTATTATTTATTATTATTATTAATTATGCTTCTTTTTATATATTTGTTTGTTTAGTTTTTATTCCTCGCTTACTTTGCTTTTTATCTTGCGTAGGTTTGATTGGCTAGAAATTTAGATAGTTTTTTTTAATTTCGTTCGTTTATTCGTTTATTCATTCTCATATTCATTTATTCATTCATTCATTTATTGACTCATTTTTTCATTCATTCATTTATTGACACATTCTTTCATTCGCTTAGCTATTTATCTTTTTTACATGTTTATAAAACTCGTACCTACATATAATTCATAGTATAATTTCCTTATAATTACAATGCATGGATCCGTGCATGTTTTTAATTACGCGCTCCATAATTCATAACTTAATACATCTTAATTCATTTTTTTGTAATATCTGTTACGCTATTACTCTCTCTTTTCTCTTTCTCTCTCTCTCTTCTTTCTCTCTCTTTCTTTCTCTCTTTCCCTTTACCTCTTTATCTCTCTCTCTTTCTCTTTCTTTCTCTCTCTCTCTCTCTCTCTCTCTCTCTCTCTCTCTCTCTCTCTCTCTCTCTTATTCTTTCTTTCTGCTTACCATCTCCAATTCAACAACATTGCTAATTCAGCCTAACAATCACTCCAAACAGAAGGCAGCCGTTGATAAATCTCACGCTGGAGCTATGGCGGTAGCTACAGCAGCTACTGCTGAAGCCGGTCATCATGGGATAAACATTGAGAAGCAAAAGCTATTGTTTGAAGGGATGCAACAACAACATCAACAGCAGCAACAACAACAACAACAACAGCCACACCGACTTAAACAAGCGAAGCCTCAAAATGTCATCGCTGAAGATGGCGACACAAAACAAACAATTGATGACGTCGACGGCCACAGAAGCGGCGTAAAGACCAAACAACAGCCGCAGAAGCAACTGCACCAGGAACAACAAAACCATGACGATGATGCTAATGATAAGGACGACGACAACGGTGTCCATGTGGATGGTCATAAGGGTGACGATGAAGTAGATGACGATGATGATGATAATAATAATAATAATAATAATAATAGCGGTATCAAAGCTGATGAGGCCGACGCTGATGCATTTGCTAAATTTGAAAAAGTTAATCTAGACGAAAATCAAACGAAAGAGAATAATAATAATGATAATAATGATGATGGTGATGATGATGATGGTGTTGGTAATGATGATGATGATGATGATGATGGCGGTAAAAAATAGATGAATAACTAAGTGCGCTCACATTACGTTTTAATCACCTTGATGGCTCGAATGTTTTGTTTAGTGTTTTGTCTATGATTCAAG
>NW_008705469.1:316381-336381 GCF_000326865.2 Helobdella robusta | reverse complement strand
TGTATGCGTGTGTGTAAATATGTATGTATGTATGTTTGTATGCGCTTGTTTGTGTATGTATGTGCACTGTATGTGTGTGTATGTGAAGTATGAATGTTTGTATGCATAAATGATTTTAAGTTTGTTTCTATTTATGTATGTGTGTGTGTGTGTGTGTGTGGAGAAGATGTGATAGAGAGAGAGAGAGAGAGAGAGAGAGAGAGAGAGAGAGAAAGAGAGAGAGAAAGAGATCATCATCATCACCAACTTCGTTTTGTAACTCTTTGATGATCTTGACCTTCTTAGCCAGGCACCTCTTCAGCATGGCCACCTCGCTTAAGTAGTCGGACCTCCATTCCTCTGCCATCTTGTTCATCACGTAGAGAATGCTCTAGAACGATTGTTGATGATGACGATGATTGTTGATGATGATGATGATTGTTATCATCATCACAGCCATCGTCATCATCAACAACAATGTGATGATGATGACAAAACAACAACCGCATCAACAATAATAATAAATTCACCTCAGTTCTTTTGCCTGCTCTTAGCCTGGCAAAACTTTTAACATCACTGCCAACACTATTGAGTTTGACGTCATCATCGTCATCACAATCATCACCACCATCATCATCATCATTATTATGATCATAATCATCATCGTCGTCGATGTTGGCATCATTATCATCATCATCAACAGCATCGTCGTCGTCGTCGTTGTAGTAGATGAAGTCGCTTGATTTGTTTTTGCTGCTGGTGTCTCGTTTGGATTTCTGAGAATCTGTTGTTGTTGTTGTTGTTGGTTAAACATATCAATCAACCAACCACCCAACAAATCAACCAACCAATCAACCAACCAACCAGCCAACAAATCAACCAACCAATCAACCAACCAATCAACCAACCAGCCAACCAATCGATCATGCAAAGATCGATTTAAGTTAAGACTAAGACTGAATGAAATCGAATTCCATCATTCATTCACTCAATTAATTGCTCATTCATTCCTTCATTCATTCATTCATTCATTCATTCACTCAATTATTCATTAAGACTAACTTTTAACAATTGAATTCAGGAAGACTTTCTTCTCGCTGCCGTTCAACTCGTCTACCGTATAATAGAGACTATCATCATTACCACCACCAACAGCATCATCATCATCATCATCATCACCACAGTTTTTATTATTATTCTTATTATTTTTCATCATTTTCACGCTCCTCCTGGTCATAATTTTGGTTGGTGCAGTCGAAATTTTACCAGGTTTTAGGATCTCTGGTTGAGTTTTTAGGCCTATGATGGATTGAAAGAGTTTAGCGGAAATCATTCATTCACTCAATTAATTGCTCATTCACTCCTTCATTCATTCATTCATTCACTCAATTATTCATTCAATCAATTAACCATTTGCTCAATCAATCACTGATTTATTAATACATACATGGCAGCGATTGAACTAAACATTCATATATTCATTCATTTCTCTAATAATTCATTCATGAATTCACTCATTTATTCAATCACTCATTCATTCATTTCTCCAATCATTCATTCATTCATACATTCACTTAATCACTCATCCATTTATTCATTCAATTGTTCATTTACATTCTTCTGTCGAAGTTATCAACCTAGAAACTGAACATTCATTCGTTCGCCTATTCATTTGCTCCTTCATTCATTCAATCATTCACTCATTCATTCAGTCAATCCTTCATTCATTTACTCATTCACTCACTCAATCAACCCACCATTAGCAGCAGTGGGTATTAGATTCTTCAGGTACTGATTAAAATCACCAACGTCATCATCATCATCACCATCGCCGCCATTTTGAGTGACGTCATCATCATCATCGTTATTATTATTATTATTATTATTATTATTATTATTATTGTCCATCATCATCATCATGTCGATCATTTCATCATCATTCTTTTCACTATTATTAATAACATCATAATTTTCGTCATCGTCGTCGTCATCAAAATTTTGGCGGGAAAACGTTTGCGGTTTTGGCGCCATTTTATTCATTCTTTTATTTCTATTCATTTTTTCCGTCTTTCTATCGACTTCAATCGGATGGAAGCGTTGCAGGTGTTTTATCAGGCTGGTCGTACTGCACTTTGACTGCTTGAACATTCGGTCTGTTTGATTGAATGTGATTGGTTGGTTGGTCAACTGAGTAAGAATTTGATTGGTTGGTTGATCAACTTAGTAAGAATTTGATTAGTTGGTTGATTAGCTGAGTGAGAGTTTGATTGGGTAGTTGATTAATTGAGTAAGAATTTGATTGGTTGGTTGATTGATTGCTTGAGGGTATAATTGGTTGTGTGATTAGTTGAGTGAAGTAACGAAAAACGAACAAATGAATGAAGAACAAATGAACGAAAGAATGAACAAACGAATAAAAAAAACCCAGACAAACCGCAGTGAGTGCATTGGGCCCAGTCTAGACTTATTTTCCTGAAATGGCCCCAGACGTACGACGTCCTAGGCCTCGTCTGGTAACTTGATTTCGTGGAGTCTAGTCGTCATAATGACGATGACGATAAAAATAGAATAATAATAATAATAATAGAATAATAATAATAATAATAATAATCCTTTTATTTTCTAACTCCAAATAACAAATATTAATAATGAAATAATTATAAAATCCTATTTAATCTAAATAAAAATAAAAAAATTATAATAATAATAATAATAAAATAATAATAATAACAACAAAAACTAACATTTAACATCATTATCATAATCACCGTAGATACCATAGCCATCAGTACAATTTGTTACAATGAAACTACCGCCAAAATAATCATTATCATCATTTTTGCTTCTATTGTTGTTGTTGTTGTTGTTGTTGTTGTTTTTCAGGCATTCATTGAGCTTTTTGAAATCATCCTTAACGTCGATGATGTGTGCAGTCATCAGGTGTTTGATCAGTTTATTATTGTTGTTGTTGTTGATGTTGTTGTTGCTGCTGTTGTTGTTGCTGTTGTTGTTGCTGTTGTTGTTCTTGTTGATGTTGTGAATGACGTAATCACATAAACGACAAGTGGCAGAGTCGGTGGATTCGTCGTAGGTGAAATAATTCCAAGTGAAAGTTCTTTGGATGGTTGTTTTGTTGTTGTTAGATGATGATGATAATGACGTTTTGTTGTTGTTGTTTGTGAATTCGCGAGTTTTTATCGTTGCTGATGTAGTTGCGTTGTTGTTGTGTTTGTTTAAGATGGAAGTCAGGTGCTCTTTGTTGTCTTCCAGAGAAAGATCTACAGAGAAATGTTAATATATAGAAAAACCATTATATAGCCATACACACACGTACACGCACACATACATTCACTCACACACGCACTCACACACACACACACACACACACACACACAGAAAACGAATTTTTAACTAGTAACAAAAGCTCAACCAAAAACAAATAGCACAGGTCTGACCATTTGAAAAAGTTATCTAGTCCAAACACCACGCACACACGCACGCACATACCATTTAGTATACTTTTTTCTTTCAAAATCTCTCGATAGCTATGCTGATGCTTCGATCTTAGGTGTGCCAATAAGTTGGATGTGTTCCCTTTCGGTCTTGTAAATATACCGTTGCAAATCTTGCATCTGTGTGTGTGTATGTGTGTGTATGTGTATATGTATGTGTGTGTGTATTCAAGTTTCCATGTATCATCATCAACAACAACGTCATCAAACTCATGGTCTAAAATTTAAGCGATTTAAAAAGTGGCAATTTTAAATAAGTGCTACATAAATGTCCCATTTTACTAGTACATACAATAATAACAATAACAACAACAACAATAATAATAATATAAATAACAATAATAATTATAAACGTAGCTAACTTCACATAAAGTTTGTCCAGTCCAACAAAGAACTTCCAAACCAGAGATGTTTTTCGGGATGGGGTGAAATTAGGAACAGCGGTGATCACTAAATATTAGGAAAATAATAAAAATAATTATAGTAATTATAATTATTATTAGTAGTAATAGTATTATAATCCCTACCCCCGGTTTTAGGGTTAAGCGAAATGTTGACATCTTCCTCTTCATAATTTGTCTGTGACCTCTTTCCTTCGATTCCGTGCTTCTCCTTCAGGTGATGGGCCAAATTTTTTAGGGATGTGCTCGTCACCTTTGTGGGTGGTGAATTAGATTGAGAATTAAGTATGGTTAAGTAAGAAGTTAAAGATTTAATTATATTTTTTAGTACTGTTAATCGATGATAACTGTTTTAGCACTAAGGATGTTCAATTAGAATTAGACATACATGCATAAATACATACATACTAACATTCATATTCACATACATACACATATGCACACATATGCACAAATACATACACATATATATATATATATATATATATACATACATGCATGCATATGTACATACAATACAAATAGATGCTTGTATTTTATTTATACTATACAGTTTTATACTACACACATATACGCATAAGTGATACACACACACACACACACACACACACACACACACACACACACACACACACACACACACACACACATACACACATATACATACATAAGAGATACACACACACACACACACACACACAAGCCAAAACTAATATTCCGTTTGGTCTCGTAAATAAAAAACTCAGATTAATTTTTAAATAAGTTATTTGAATGCAAAATTGAAATTAAAAAAAAATATCCGGATTTATCCGATAATGATACCCACATCAATGGGAAAACAGCAGTACTTGCAAGTATATCGGATAACTTCACCGTCGATCGTCGTCTTACGGTAATAGGAAGTCAATTTCGCCTTATCGAAGCCCCCAAGCAAAGTGCTATCCCAGTTGTTAGGGTCCGTAGAATTAGGATTAATATTAGGCAAAATTTGTATCTGATCGGCCGCCATATTATCCTCAGATGACATTTTATTTTGATAATATTTTTTAATATTTTTTGTTTTAATTTAACCAAATAGCGGTACTATTCGACAATTTTACCGTCGAATATTTGATATTTGATGGAACTTTTTATCGAGTAACCTTTGAAAAAGTGACAACTCGATACTTCCGAGTCTGAAGATCGAGGTTGAACTAAAAACCGTATTGATCCGAATAATATGTCGGTATTTTTTATTTATATTAAAGTCGAATTATTAAGTTCACCAAAAGATTTTAACCCTTATTCATAATTTTCCATGTAGGTAGACATATTAGGAACTGGAAACATTATACCCAAATCACACGTTTTATAAAGTCATTTATTCAAATCACATTTTGTGAACTTGTCTGAGGCAAGACTAGAAGACGGCGGGAAGCACTTACCCTCGGTTGTTCCGTTACAAGGGTTGTTGGTTTCACAGTCGTATATATATATATATATATATATATATTTATTTATTTTTTTTTCAAAACTGTTTAAATTTTGAAGTTTGACTGAGGGTTAAGAAATTAACCAAATTTGTACAATTAGATCCGCCACTGGAAGAATCTAGTAAAATCTTGCTTAATTCGCTAAATCGGCGTTGTATTCCAAAAAATTTCAGATACAGTCTGTGTGATACATAACGATAACTATTCGTTCAATTCTAGATACTATATATCAAAAGCGTCGGGATATTTATTGCCAAATTATACATTTGCATGCTCAGAGGATTGAGTACTACATGAATTTAGTATAAATTTTATTTATTTATTAATTTAGTTTATTAATTAATTTGTTAATAACCCTACCCCTGACAAATAACCAACTTAATTCAAAATATCAACGCTATAATCTAAAACGTCGAGATTTTGATACCAAATCATACTTTTTCATGTTCAGGAGATTTATTACTACATGGATCTAGTAAAAAAAACTACTAACTTAATTTACTAAGTCAGTCCCACATTCTAAAAATATCATTTTATAGTGATAGCATTATAAATTATAATAGTCTATAAAATAAAATATGTGTAATTGTAAAACAAAATAGTTCTATTCAATGAGTATAGGGATATTGTCAATAATTAAAAAAAAAATTCAAATTGATTTCATTGTGATATCGATAATGATTTTTGTAACCTGACTGATTAAAAAGCATCAAAGAAAGTTAAAATAGGATGGAGAATTTGTTATATTGGGATATTCGTTTAAAAAGCGAGCAAAATATTACCATAAAAGCGCTTATAAATCTATGCATATTGGCTCAGCTTGGCTTGGCTCGGCTTGAAATCGGATGTTAAGCAAGGTGTGGTCTCAAACTATTTTGAATTCTCCCCGAAAAATTTGAACTGCGTGCGTACATATATAGTAATGGCTACTGTTGTTTTTTATAATGAATTTATAAAATATATAAATATAGCGAGCAAAATATTAACATAAAAGCGCTTTTAAATCTATGCATATTGGCTCAGCTTGGCTTGGCTTGGAATCGGATGTTAAGCAAGGTGTGGTCTCAAACTATTTTGAATTCTCCCCGAAAAATTTGAACTGCGTGCGTACATATATAGTAATGGTTACTGTTGTTTTTTATAATGAATTTATAAAATATATAAATATAGCGAGCAAAATATTAACATAAAAGCGCTTTTAAATCTATGCATATTGGCTCAGCTTGGCTTGGCTCGGCTTGGAATCGGATGTTAAGCAAGGTGTGGTCTTAAACAATTTTTAATTCTCCCAGAAAAATTTGAACTGCGTGCGTACATATAAAGTAATGGCTACTGTTGTTTTTTATAATGAATTTATGCATATTGGCTCAGCTTGGCTTGGCTCGGCTTGGAATTGGATGTTAAGCAAGGTGTGGTCTCAAACAATTTTGAATTCTCCCCGAAAAATTTGAGCTGCGTACTTACATATATAGCACTGATTACTGTTGCTTTTATAATGAATTTTTATTATATATATATATATAAAGTGACTGAAGTCAAGTATACAAATGAATAAATTATATTATATTAGATTATGTTTATATGAAGAGTAATATAGCAGATTCAACCAGCCAACCAGAAAGTTTCGAAGGCGTTCGTTCGATGACTTCAATTTAGTACGGTTAGCATTTTTGTTAAGACTGTATAATAGTGTAGTACATACATTAAATAAGTTTTTTTATTGATGTGAATGATTGAAATGATGAAAATGTATGGTTGAAACGAGTATAAATAGGAGCTGAGAAAACGTTGAAATCAGATCAGGCATTTCTGCCTCGCTCGAGTCGGAGTGCCTGATCTCATTTTTTTTATATTTATATTTTTTTAATTTATTTATTTTTATTTAATTTTATTTTATATAGAGTTATATAGAGTTATATAGCGTTATATAGAGTTATGTAGAGTTTGCATGTCTGTGGTTTGTGTGTTTGTGTGTTGTATTTTTTTTATATTTTAGGTGGGTTCTTTAGTGGTTGCTCATACATACATACATACATCATGTTTGTTTGTGTGGTAGTATTTTATGTTCTGTTTTACTCCTTTTTCTCTTCCTTCATGAGTCTTGAGTTAAGTTAATGAAGCATAGGTAGGTGAGGTAAAAATTAATTTATTATATAGGTAGGCTAGGGCATAAGGTAATTTAGTTACATAGGTAGGTTAGGGACTCCTATTCTTTTACTCTACTTGGTGGTGTAATTTTTGTTTTGTGTTTTTTTTTTGTTTTGTTTCACATCATACAAATAACAGGTACGCGGTGGTTCCTGGTTTTAGTGGGATTTTTATTGATTGAATGTGGTAGTATTCATGGTTATATAGAGTTATATAGAGTTATATAGAGTTATATAGAGTTATATAGAGTTATATAGAGTTATATAGAGTTATATAGAGTTATATAGAGTTATATAGAGTTATATAGAGTTATATAGAGTTATATAGAGTTATATAGAGTTATATAGAGTTATATAGAGTTATATAGAGTTATATAGAGTTATATAGAGTTATATAGAGTTATATAGAGTTATATAGAGTTATATAGAGTTATATAGAGTTATATAGAGTTATATAGAGTTATATAGAGTTATATAGAGTTATATAGAGTTATATAGAGTTATATAGAGTTATATAGAGTTATATAGAGTTATATAGAGTTATATAGAGTTATATAGAGTTATATAGAGTTATATAGAGTTATATAGAGTTATATAGAGTTATATAGAGTTATATAGAGTTATATAGAGTTATATAGAGTTATATAGAGTTATATAGAGTTATATAGAGTTATATAGAGCATAAATCCTATATAGATACCTTTCTTTGAGGTTCTTTTCTTTGCCGACCGGTCGGCTTCTTTGCATTTCTCTATTTTCATTTAAATTGATTAAATAAATAAGATTTTTCCATTCAGGTTCATTTAGGTTCATTCAGGTTCATTCATTCAGGTTGAAGCTTCCAAAGGAGTTCATCGTGGACGATCAGAATGGTTGTAATGTCACGCTACGTTCGTTCATTCATTGGCAAAGAATGCACGCCTGACAGGGGTACGTTTTACGGTTTCTTTGCGGTTCCTTTCTTTGCCAGTTGGCTGGCTTTTTTTGCTGGCGGGTTTCACCGCGGCTCGTTTTTCAATTTTCATTTATATTAATTTAAATAAAAAAGTTTTGTTCATTTTATTCATTTCATTCAGGTTGAAGCTTCCAGAGGAGCTCATCATGGAAGATGTCAGGCTACGTTCGTTCATTCAGTGGCAAAGAATACACGCCTGG
This sequence comes from Helobdella robusta, assembly GCF_000326865.2. Classification (NCBI taxonomy): domain Eukaryota; kingdom Metazoa; phylum Annelida; class Clitellata; order Rhynchobdellida; family Glossiphoniidae; genus Helobdella; species Helobdella robusta. Next base: position 327,715 of record NW_008705469.1, on the reverse strand, counting down.
CTGGGCTACGTTTTATTCTTTTTTTTCTGTAATTTAACATTAAGTAGGAATGCATACACGCACACACATACACACACAATTACATTAAGTAGCTATATAGGTAGGTTAGATAGGCATAATTTTATTTGTAGGTAGGATAGATAGGAAGCATCCAACACTAATGTAGTTGAATAGGTAGGCGCGTAAGTTTATCGCTTCTATTTTTTCTTGCACCCACATTGCACGCATCAGCGTATTACACACAAACACACACAAACACACAACTGCATACATAAACACATATGTTAGTATTTGAGCGTAATTTTGTTTTCATTACACATTCTAATTTATTATTACTAAGGTTGAGAGTAATTTAATTTCATAGGTAGTTAAGGGCAATAATGTAATTCTAGGAACAATCTTGTAATGTAAATTAAAACGCTGTAAGTGTATTGATAGGTAGGTTAATTATAAGTTTTACATTATTATTATTACTAAGTTGGAGCCCAAGGCATTACGTAGGTGGTGGGGTGGGTGCCGAAAGGCCAATGAATTGGGCTCTTGAGTTTTGTAATTTTAGGTAAGCTATGGCCGTAATGTAATGAATAGGTAAGTTAAGGCTACGTTGTAACACATATTCATTAATAGATTTAGGGTTTAAGTTTTATATTATTATTACTAAGTTGGAGCCCAAGGCATTACGTAGGTGGTGGGGTGGGTGCCGAAAGGCCAATGAATTGGGCTCTTGAGTTTTGTAATTTTAGGTAAGCTAGGGCTTAATTGTAATGAATAGGTAAGTTGAGGGTACGATAGCCGATAGACTCTGAATTTCAAAGTCTCTTGTCAGAGGTAAGCCTTGGTGGCCAGTGGTGAACCGGCAATGGTTTATTATCCGGACGGCAATGGTTTACTATCTGTACGGTAATGATTTACTATGCGGCATGGCCATAGTCTACTACCCGCACGGCTTCCGGACGGCAAATGGTTTACTATCCGCACGGCAATAGTCTACTAACCGCACGGCAATGGTTTTCTATCCGGTGCCCTGGCTGTCGGTGAACCTCTGTGCAAGGAGGGAGAATGAAGGGGGACTTTCGACTATCGTACCATTAACAATTTAATATAGATTAGTTAAGGTAATTGAATAGGTAGATAGGATTATTTTTATTAAGCAATTTGAGATGCAGGCACCGCTAAGCTTTCTGATGAGAATCTACTCTTTCTCTGTCTCTATCACGGGCTGTGTTTCAACAACAATCTCGAGGAGGACTGGCACCAGTTTTGGAGGACAACGTAGGAACCGGACCGCATTCAACATTCTGCCTGTGTCGAATGGACGACGGTAAGTTTTTTTTACATTTTACTTAATTTATTATTTTAAAATTTTATTTATTTGACATTATTTTCATTTTATAATTTAATTTTTTTTGCTTCTAAGATTCTAACATTCATTTACTACTAAGCAAATAAAAAAATTTTGTTTACAGAATGATGAGAGGTGGGCAGTGGTGGGAGTCAGCACGTTTTAGATGGTGGTCTCATGATAATTTACATATGATGATGGTGGTGTAGGAAGAATCAGCTCGTTGGCTGTTCGACTGACACTCTGAAGTTCGGATGGTATTTTGTGTGCCGATCTGAATGTGGTAGTCGGTGCAATCGAAAGTACAGTAACGACGATTTTTGAAGTAAGGTTTAGTTTCGTTTTTTATTTTTTTCATTCGTTCATTTTATCACTCAACCTTTTAAATTATTCTTCTATTAATTGATTCGTTAATTCATTCTATTCATTTATTGAATCATCGATTTATTAATTCATTCATTCACTCATTCATTCAACCAATTATTCAATCATTCAATTAATCATTTATTCGATCGTTCCTTTGTTCCTTGATTTACTAATACGCTATTAAAAAAATGTCTACAGAATGATGAGAGCTTGGCTGTGGTGGGCATCAGCACGTTTCAGATGGAGGTCTCATGATGATCGTTCCGATGACAATTCGAAGATAACGACGGTTTTTGAAGTATGATTTAGTTTTTTTTTTATTTTTCTCATTCATTCATTCATTTTATCACTATTTTTCAGATTATTCCTCAGTTAATTTATTCATTGATTCATTCTATTCATTCATTAAATCATTGGTTGATTAATTAGTTAATTTATTCATTCAACCAATCGTTCAATCATTCAGTTAATCATTTATTCGTTCGTTCCTTTGTTTCTTGATTTACTACTTCGCTAATTAATAAAAACTTGTCTACAGAATGATGAGAGGTGGGCTGTGGTGGGCGTCAGCACGTTTCAGATGGTGGTCTCATGATGATCGTTCCGATGACAAATCGAAGATAATGTTAAAGGTAAATTTGTTTTTGTCTCATTGTACCTTTGAAAGTACTCGAATTTGAACAAAGATTGAGTGTTATCTCAAAGATAAGTTGCCTATTTTTTCCAATTGCTTGTTTTTTATTTTAGTGAATTAATTTTTTTTTCAATTTATTTTTCAGTATCCGGTCGAATTCATCCCATCGATGCGTGTCAGATGATGGTCGGTGCAATGGCGGTTCGTCGGTAGTGAGTGAAGTTTCTGGAGAGTGCGCGCCCGCACATTTACATACACACACATCAATACAACACATACTTACACAACATCCATTCATTCGGTGTCGTTGTTATGTTTCTCTTCAACTTTCTATTTTCTTTACCGTGAACCGGACTTTAATTTAATTCATAGGTAAGTTAGGGACTGAGATGAGTTAAACAATTGTAGGTAGGCTAGGCCTTAACATTAGTTAAAAAGCTTCAAGTAAAATAAAAACACTAAAATATGTTAAATAAAATACTTGAAACATCTAAAACGAGAAATACAAATTTGTAAGTAAGTGAGTTGAGTTAATGTTTATAAGTAAGCTAGGGCCCTGAGAGTAATTTTATTATAGGTAGGTGACTGACTATTATTCTTGCGACTTCTTACTAGTTTTGTGTGATGTGTTTGTTTTCGCTTCACAACACCACACCAACAAAACAAACTACATTTCATTCTCGTCGTCGCCTTAAATTGTACCTTTTTGAACAATCTTTTTAATAATGTCCATTTATTTATTCATTAAATGTTGACTGGTTTCTAGTTTTTTTTAAATTGGTTATATAATTTTTGAATATTTCTTGATTTACTTTGTATATATGCATGTATAAATTATTTCTGTTTAGTATGTTGATTTAGTCATTATGATATGTTGTGAACTGTTCTTACTAGATGTTCATGTTACGTGGTTTATTATCCTTCGAGAACTTCTAAGGAGTGTGTATGATAATAATAATAATGGATAATTATTTTTATCGGTCGATATTTTGTTATATTTGTTTATTTAAAATACGAATTTGAAAAAAAAATTGACATTTTAAAATTTTAACGGTCACTTTTCATTTTTGAATGAATTAAAATAAATCAACTACTGTGTTTTTCTTTCTTTACTAAAATCTCGAAATTGTTTGTAGATCTGTACGGTTAACTGTTTGTTCGAGTTTGAACAGGCCTTGTAAATTTTTTTTATAATTTTGTTTTTTTTTTTTGTTTATTTGGTTCATTCAATTTAGTTGATTGATTGATCGGTTGATTGATCGGTTGGTTGATTGATTGACTGACAGACTGGCTGGCTGGCTGGCTGGCTGACTGACCGACCGACCGACTGACTGATTGTTTGATTGATTTATCTCATAGTATTGTATGCATGAGAAAAAATCCGATTAAGCCAACCTACGGCTTGTCGGATTGAAAAATCCTAGCGATTAAAAAGACTAATTAATAAAACACCACGAAATAAGGAGTTGATTTGTGCGGGCTTTATAAGAAACTGCGATAACTATTTTGATGGGTATTCGGGCTGCTGATGAGTACCCGGTAGGGACGAAACACGTGTCCAGCCTATCCAAACGAATAATATTCTTTCCTCCCGCTCACCGCTCTTCTGGTTCGGTGTTCTCAACATCAAAACGCAACCGCAACAGGCTTCAGTAATCCACTTTTTTCACCTGACAAAAGCAATTTCTATATTTATACTGACAAAAATAATTGTGATATGAATATATTGATTTACTTAAAGCATTATATGTACAAAAAAGTGCTATCGTAAGAGTTCTATGAAACCCTGTAAGCCAACGTATGATTTCAGCAGCCAGTTTCTTATGAGCACCAGCAGAATGTAAAATATTCATTGAATATAATGAGGATAGTTGTTCAAATAACAATTTTGATTTATTTAGGCCGTTTATTTCATAAGCAAACCAATTTTTAACATGATCGAATAGTGTAAAAAAAAGGGTGACTATAGTTCAATCCTACTAAGCCAACTTTCGGCTTCAGTAAGCCACCGGATTTCACCGGACCAAAAGCAATTTTTATATTCAAATTAACAAATATAATTTAATAATACATAATTCTATTAATAATTATTAAAATTAAATAAAATTACTACAATGTTTTAAGCATATTAAATCAAGTAAATATTTCATTTAGCTTGCTCGTTAAAATCCATGCAATCCAAGCACGACAAATAGCCCGACCGATAGATCGAATTGATCGATTAGTCCTATTATTCTAGTTATGTGGTTTGGAGCAAGGGGAGACATTATTGAAAATAATTAAAAGTTGAAAAAATAGAGGTTCTTTGCATATCCCTGCTTCAACCCATAAGAAGGTGTTGTATGCTGGTAAATAGGCCTCCCCTTGGTGTTTATTAATACATAAATATCTATGTTATTAAAGTTTGTGGTAACTTGCCATAGCTTTCCATGATCTTCTATTAGCGTCCATTACGACATTAGGCTAATTTCTTCGCCAACTTCACAGTTTTTATGCGACTTTTTGGCAAACGTCGCCATTATGTTCGATTTTACGGATTTAATCGCCATGAAAGTCAACGAGCTAAAAAACGAACTTTTAAAGTTAGGCTTAGACACGAAAGGGAATAAAATTCAGCTGGTTCAGAGGTTAGCGGATTTTCTGACCATTGGGGGAGAAGATGGCTGTCCAGAGCATGGTGGAACAACCGGTGGTCTCCTAACTAATATTGATAGCAATGGCATTCAGCCTTTGCCAATTTTAGGTGAGTTGTTTTTGTAATTATTTTCTTCATTTGGTGATCTAGTTTTTTTTTGGCTAATTTATGTAGAATATTTTGTACTTTCACTTTCTGAAATATAAACGAAATATTTCATGAATGTTTTTGGCTGTTGCATTTAATGTGTAATCTGTAATGTAATGGTAATGTCGAAATGTAATTTAAATTTTATCTGTAATTCTCTGTAATCAAAATTTGATTATCAAATGATGTATTCCTGACAATGAAACTATTTCTTATTAAATTAAAATTGAATTTTTCAGTTTTTTTGTTCTAATTTGAAAAAAATAATCAAGAATTTGATTGATTTGATAGTTTCATTTCAATTGTTATATATATATGATAATATGTTTGTGTTGTTCATGTGTTTTATAAGTAAGTCAATTAAATTTTAGTTACATTTCATTATTTCATGCTGATCTTGATTGATTTTAAAATAAATAAATAAACTTCGAATATATATTGAAAATTAAATTGAAAACCTCTATAATACGCATCCTATTTTCAAATTAAACATTATATAATGAGTAAGATAAAACAGTAAAAATTTGTAGTTTAGTGAAATATTAATAGTTGGATTTTAAATATATTAATATAGTTAATAATTAGTTAAATTTAGTTATATATTTAATTAAGTATCAAACATTGAAACAAATTTTGTTTTCAACTTGCTAAAACTTAGCCAAACCAAATCCTAATTACTAATTGTTATCAGTAACCTAGTTTTTTTAAGATAAGTAAAATTGCTTTTTTTTAAATGTTTAAAAAGTAGCAAAGTTAGACGTACGTTTTTTTTTTTGAAAAATATATAAAAATAATTTTTAATAAATAATTTAAAAAAATATTACCTTAAGCTATTTTCCTAATTTTTGGCATCTAGTAAAAGAAAAACCATTGAAAAAGTCCAGAAAATCCTACCCAAGTCTGAACAATTCAAATATAAATGACAGCCTGGATGACTCGATTGACTTTAACAGAAAAGTGAAAAAGTTAGAAAATGATGCATTCACAAACGAATTAAAAGTCGTACTGGTTGATATCGGCTTTCTTCTTAAAGGTTTGCTTATTATTAAGAATTGAGTGATTGGGGACAATGGTTTTTAATTATGTTTTTTTTATATTTTTTGTTGTCTTTTGATTAGTAGGTCGCACAATGTTAAAAATTGAAAACTCGTTATTTTTGTTTATTTTTTGATTCTATATAATTTTTTGGTTGTTATGAGTGATAAAAGAAGTGTGTATTATTATAAAAATATTTTTTCTTTGCTGTTGTGGGTCATACTATTTGGTACAAGGTTGGTGTATTTTAAATTGTTTTAAAAACTTTTAAATACACGAGCAATAAGGACAATTTTGAAGGAATGTGATAATTAACCATTTATTAACATTCTATATAAATATTTTTGAAATTGGAGTATAAGAAAATTTTTTTTTTGATTTTTTTCTGTCACGAAAATGCATCGTATTTTTATCAGAATGGTCATAACCATTAAGTTTCATGCTTGATAGTAATTTTTTTTAAGAAATGTGATGGATAATCATTTATTAACATTTTGTAAATTTTTTTTGAAATTTGAGCACAAGTGAATATTTTTCTATCATGCCACAATTCATCGCTAGCGAGCATTTTTAAATAGCAGGTCGTATGCTTTAGACCACAAGTTACCAGTAGAAAGTCTCATTACAGACCTGGTCAATGGAGACCTGGAATTCTTTACCTGATAAAGGCACATGATAAAAATTTTACTGTTATAATTGTGTGTTTGTTTGTGCGTGCGCGCGTGTAATATAATTATAATTGTTGCATTTTATATACTACATATATGATTATTTCATTATTATAGATAAAATTTATTATAGATATAAATTATTCATAATTATTATTTTCTTAATTTGCAGCTGTTATAAAAACAAGAAGAAAAAATTGTGTTGTGTTCAATTATTCAATCATTTTTTTTCTAATTTTGGGCGAGAATATAACGCTCCATGCTCACTCAACATTGAGCGCCACTCCTAACATGGCGCAAGTTGAATGTATAAATAATTCATTCAAAATTCGTTTTCTCTGTAACTATAAATGATACAATAATAAATTTGGTATTATTTTAATCAGAAAATATTGCTTTATAAGAAAAAAATATAGTTTAGATACAAAAAAATTTTAAAAAGCGTGCGACCTACTACTTTAGATCAAACAGCGTGTTTTATTTAAACAGTTTTCAGTCATATTTTTGCTGGGATTTTGTTAAATGTAACCTTTACCTGAAATTTTATTTTTGATTGGGTATGGTTTCAGCCCCAAAGCTTTCCTTTGGCTGCACCTCTGCCTATTATTTTATAAATAATATAGTGATGATTAAAGTTATAATATTTAAAAAAAATCTAAAAACAATATTGATAATTTTCATTGTTTCAAAGATGAGAACGAATTGAAATCAAAGTACGGCCTAATGTTCAACTCGCCATTCAAAGCCACCCAGACTGCCAGCTACAAAAAAAGGCAGAGAGCAATCAAAAAACCAAAACGTTATTCACTTCCACCTCAAATCGACTATCACCATCCCCACAGCGTCAACAACAAAATCGACAACAGCAGCTTCTACAGCTGCTGCAACAACTACAACATTCAGAACAATGTAGACTACTTCCCGACATATCTTTCAATGGCTGATCCAATCCTCGATGGATCTTCTTTCATTGTGAAGGATGACTTCGCGAATAAATTTAAAAGACGCAGGGTGAAGAACAGGCATAATACAGAAATCATAAACACATCCATTACTCCTACTTTCACTACCGATATTGGTGACATCACTTCAGCTACTTCATCTACCACTGCCACAACTTCTACTAATGTGGTTACTAGCAGCAGAAGTAAAGCTAGATGTAACGTTCAAATTGATCTTCGTAGCGACGGCTTCAACAGTAATGTCACTGACGAAATTGACTTGAGTAATAATGATAGCGTTGTTGCTGGTGCTCCTATCGAGCCGACAAAAATCACTCATGGCAATAAAAAACGTAAGGACATCAACAATAACATCAAAGCTGATGACAGTAGCAATGATGAGGACTGTTTGAATGACATTGTTAATGACAAAAATAGAAAAAATATTAAGCTAAGTGGTAAAAAACTGAAGAAAACTTGCCGAGTTATATCCAATTATGATGATGTTAGCAATGACGTCATTCATAATAACAACAACGATAACATTAAAAGCGCTGATGGTGACATCAATGCCAATGGTGGTAGAATATCGTTCATCAACATCATTGAGAACGTGGATAGGCTTTTAAATAATGTTGAGACCCTTCAGATCGCTGACGACAAGAGAGATAACAGCAGTGACGTCATCAGCAGCAACGATGATGATGACGTCATCAACGGTAACAACGACGATGATGACGTCAACAACAGTAACAACGATGATAAAGATTCTGGTGATCCAAATGCCAACCTTGATCCCAGTACTAAGGGTAGTAATGTTTCTGTCACTACTGCTGCTGCTACTACATCTGTTGCTGTTGTTAATACAGCTGCTACTACTACTTATACTACTACTACAATTACTACAGATAGTAATTGTATTACGGAAACTAAAAGATCTTCTAACAAAAGTAGCAACAACAACAACAAAGTTAGCACAAACGACATCAACAACAAAATTTGCAGCAGATCAAATTTCACTAGTGAATGTCTGAATGATTTTGTAGAGAATTTTTCCCATATCAATTTTGTTGATGACGACGACGACGTACATCAGGAAGGTGATAACAATGATAGCACTGAAACTAATGATAATAATGATACTAATAAAAGTAGTAATGATGGTCTGAAAGCTAGTATTACTACTACTGCTACTACTACTACAAGTTGTACTGTTAGTAATGATACTTGCAACAGCAGCTTCAATAATGACAAAGAAGTTGAAGCTGATGACGACAAAAGCCATGATGATGATAATGATGGTGGTTATGTATTTTTCAGGAAAGATAACTATAATGATGACGACGACGGCGATGATGATGATGATGTTGTCGTTCCGTTGACAGATCTTGACGACGATGATGATGAGGATGATGAAGGGGATGGTGAGAATAATGAGGATAATGGTCATGTATTTATCATCAATCAAGATGATGGTGATGATGGTAATAATGATGACGATGGCAGTGATAACCATTACGACATTGCAGACAAACTTAGCGTCATCTCTTCAATGAGTAGACTGTTATCAGGTGACGATGCAGATGGTGATGATAATGATGGGACAAACAATAATAATAATAATAATAACGATAATAATGATAATAATAATAATAACGCTGGCTATGATGACGATTTGATTGAGAAGCTAAATCCTTTGATTGGGAAAGAAATCACCCTGCTTGATCTGATTAAGATGAATCGAGATAACAGTGGTAGTAGCAATAACGACAATGCTAATGATGCTAATAAGGTGAGGATTGATGGCAGTGATGACATCAACATCTGCAAGAATGACAACAATGACATTAGTAGTGATGACAGCTTGAAAGATCTTGAAAGTTACAATCAGCAGGACATCTTAAACAGCCAGCCAATCACAGCTCTGCAGGGTAGCAACATTTTACAACATCAACAACAACAACAGCATCAAAGCATACATATCAACTTGCAAAGTAGTGTTGATATGTATGTGGAGCAGCAGTCTGCAACGTTCCAACAAATGTTGTCAACAATTCCATCCCTGTCGACACCTTCTGCAACATTTTTTTCTACATCCCCGATCGTCGCCATGCCTGCAAACGCTACTGCGGCTTCTTCGGCTACTGCAACGGCCACTACACTTCTTCCATCTATAATGGCGTTTGTGGATAACGGCGTCTACTACAACGAAGCAGCCCACTCTGACTTGTGTAGTATCAATACTGCTACTAATACTACATGTTGTGGTAGCTGTGGCTGTAGTAATTGCAGCTGTTGCTTCAGTAGCAACGTTGTTGTCGTCGACGCTGCTGATGTAGTTTGTGGTAATGCTAACATCGGTTTGGGTTTGATGAACAGCAGCAACAAAAACAGCAGCTACAGTGCGTCAAGAACCTCTGCAATTATTCCATCAAAAAGATTTCTAGCTAGGCAGACTTATGACAATGATATGGTTTTATATAATAATAATAATAATAATAATAATAATTATAGTGATAATTATGTTAGTAGTAATAATAATAATGATGATGAGGACGACGATGTGAATAATGATGACGACGAAAATGAGTGTGTGGTAGCAGTTGGTGATGATGGGGTCTGTGGGGATTATGACTTTGCTAATAATGCTAGCATTAACGTTAATAATAATAATAATAATCTAAATGACGTCATCAATAACAGTAATAATAATAATAATATAAGATCCCACAGGCCGTCCTTTGTTGACGATGTCTTAGACAGCATTGAAAAGTACAAGAGCATCAAGAGCGGCAACAATAATAATGATAACAACAACAACAACAGTAATAATAACAATGATAATGATAGTAACATCCTCAACAATAGCACTGACTCGTTGGTTCTTGACTACGACAACACCATGGCCACATACAGTAACGATGACGTCGACTTCAACTCATTAATTGAGGATGTCGCCGATACGGTAGATGTTGATGTTTTCCAGCATAGCTTCTGGGATGATGTGAGTGACGACGACGACAACAACAACAACAACAATGTTAACAACAACAATGCTAACAATAACAACAATGCTAACAACAACAACAATGCTAACAACAGCAACAACAACAATTCTAACAATGATACTAAAGATGCAGATCGTAATAACGGCACTAGTAAGAGTAACAACAATAACGATGATGATAAGATTGTTAGTGATAATAATGATGATAGCATTAATGATAACCGCGATAGGGAGACATTGAATTCCATGATTGAAGATGTATTCTCCCCTGCTACTGCCAACTTTCTGCTGGGTTTTCCTACAGCTTTACCCATAACTTCATCACCATCATCATCAGTAGTAGTAGTACAATCATCATCATCATCATTGCCACAGTTATCGCAATCATCATCACAACCCATTTCAACATCAACACAACCCTCACCATCGCAACCCTCACCATCACAAACACCACTGCCATCATCATCTTCGTCATCACACACATCATCATCGTCGTTATCATTTTCACACGCACCGTCCTCATCGTCGTCGTCGTCATCATCATCATCGAGTTGTGGAA
>NW_008705469.1:259017-271517 GCF_000326865.2 Helobdella robusta | reverse complement strand
TATTGTAAATCAGATTTAAATCAATAAAACGAAATTTCAATTACTTAGAAATGGATTGGAAATTTTTTTTTAAACTTAGAATGCTACCAATACTACTACTGCTGCTGCTACTGAAGCTACTGCTACAGCTACTACAGCTACTGTTGTAGCTACTACTACTACTACTACTGATAATTGATCGTCAAACAGCACATGCATGCGTGCACTTTTCCAATTGTTAGCAGATTTCGAAAGTATGAAAATATTAGTAGGCGAAAATTTTCAACATTAAATAAAAGAAAGTGAGAATGAGAAATAACATCAACAACAACAACAACAACAACAACAACAACAACAACAACAACAACAACAACAACAACAAAAGACATCAACATCAACAAAAACAACATCAACATCAATAACAACATCAACATAAAAAACAAACAAACTCAACATTAAAACAACCCCTAACGATAATTTTAAAAATAATAGAAAATTATAGGAATTTATATATAATATAATAATTACCCCGCACAACCCAATATTATTATTTAAATTATTAACAATTTTTCATAATAAATTCTCAAAAGTATCAACGAAACACCAAAAAACAGAGAGAGAGAGAGAGAGAGAGAGAGAGAGAGAGAGAGAGAGAGAGAGAGAGAGAGAGAGAGAGAGAGAGGAGAGAGGAGAGATAAATAAATACTCATAAAAACATGCAAAATCGTCATAATTATCGATGTTATAATGCGTATGTGGTCTTCTTAAATCACTACACAAACACTGAAACACACGGACGCACACACACAAGCACACATGCAAGTATATGTAGTGTACTTCTAATGTACACACATTATATACAAAACATTGAGTTCATATCTAGAGTATATATGTGTACAGGATCTAGAGTATATGTATGTACAGATTACCATCATAATCATCATTATCATTAAGTATAATAATAATATAATTATAATATAATTATATATTATTAGCATTATAATTAATATTGTTTTTATCACAAATTTAAATGTTTGGCATCAAATTCTTCAAGGGATAAAATTATTTTTTCAACGAATCAATCAATCAAACAGAAAACAGACAGACATATAAAATAAAAAACGGATAATAATTATAACTATAATTATTATTATTACAATAATTAATGTCATTTATCGTTATTAAGTTCGTTTATTATTATTATAATTATTATTATTTTATTTTTATTTTGTTAAAGTTGTGGTTGATTATTTCGTCTGTAGGGCGTTGACGTAGAGTTACCATTTTTAAACTTCCTCAGCATCTTGGACTTCCCCAATGACGTCACCTGCTGCGGGCCACTTGGAGTGGCGATCGTCGACGATGACGCCATCGTTGCCGTAGCTGCTGTCGTGAAAGCGAGCCCGGGGTTTGGGAATTCCCTAAGATATTTTGGACTCATGTCCATGAATAAACCACTGACTTCTCTGTTTGATATGTAGAAGCTCTTTTTAGATGATGATGATGTCGATGATGATGATGACGTTGTTGTTGTTGTTGATTGGTTAAATTTTGTTGACGAATTCTGAAATTCTACCTTGGAAATTTTTTTGGGCTCATAATTCTGCTGTTGCTCCTTGTGTGGTCTTTTCAAGTTATTATTATTATTACTCTTATTATTGTTGTAATTGAAGTTATTATTATTATTATTATTATTGTTATTATTATTGCAATTGTGGACATTATTACTCTTAGAGTTATGATTAAAAGCACTTGCTGGGCCATTAAAGTCATTTGAATGATTGTTGTTATTGTTGCTATTAATAATATTATTATTATTATTGTTGTTGTTGTTGTTGGTAAGACGGCCATCGTCATCACCATCGTAGTTGTTGATGCTCGCCAGGAAGTTGAAGTTTTCAAATATGTTTCCCGCCTTTTTGAATGACGTCATCGTCGACGAGGCTGGCGCTGATGATGATGACGACGTAGGTGTTGATGATGATGATCTCGCTGATGGTTTCGGTATTGATGATGATGATGTCGTTGTTGTTGTTGATGTTATTTTTGAAGGCCTTGTTGTTGTCATTGTTCTTTCAATTAATGTTGTTGTTGTGACCATTGGTGTTGTTGTTGTTACTGATTTAGATGATGATAATGATGTTGTTGTTGTTGTTGTTGCTGACGATGGTGATGATAATAATGATGAGGAAGATAATGTTCTTGATGATGATGTTGTTGAATTAGTTGCGCTTACTTTAATTGGCTGTTTTGTTGTTGTTGATATTGTTGGTGATGATAGTGAAGATGACGACGTTTTTGTTGTTGATGACGTCATTATTAATGTAACTTTTGTAGTTGTTGACGCGAGTGATCTAGAATGGACGCTATTAACTGTTATTGTTGATGTTAGTAAATTTTTTGACAATGTTGTTGTTGTTGTTGATGAGGTCTTCAAGGTTGTTGATGACGTTTTTAATGTAGTTGTGGCCGCCTTCGATGCTGATGATGATGATGTCGCTGGTTTACTATCACAAAAAGATTTAGCTGAATTCAACGGAGTCACTACTGACATTGTTGAAAAAGTAGAGGTAGTGTTAGTCGCGACAGCAGCATCAGCAGCAGCAGTAGTAGTAGTAGCAGCCATAGCAGTAGCTTTAGTAGCAGCAGTGCAGTTGCCAGCCTTACAACAGCAATAATCTGCAGCACTACATTTAATCACAGTATCACCAACAGGACAATAAGGAAGTGGGGCATTTTGTTTTGAAGATAACGAGTTTGACGGCGATAGTGATGATAACGATGACAAAGAAGATGATGATGATAACGACGACGGCGATAATGATAATGATGACGACGGTGATGATGATGAAGAAAGGTTTGTAGTGACACAGCATCTAGGGACATTATTATAAATTGTAGTAGCAGCAGTGGTATTATTGTCATTCCTAGTATAATTATTAAAAGTAGTAGTAGTAGTAGAAGAAAAAATTAGAGCATTTGTGACAGCGGTAGCAACAAGAACTGAAGTAGTAGTAGTCGTAGTAGTAGTGGCAGCAGTACAAGTAGTAGTGGTAGTAGTAGTAGCAGCAGCAAAAGTAGTAGTAGTAGTAGTAGAAATTTTATTTTTAGTTGAAGTCGGTTGCTGTAGAAAAATTGGTCTGTTCTGGTAATAGAGATCAAATAGATTTCTATCATATTTCGTCGTCGTGGTGGTGGTAGTGGTGGTCGCTGCTGCTGTAGCTGCTAATGACGATAACGATGATGATGATAGTAATGCTGTTGATGATGATGATGATATTGATGATGATGATGGTATAAATTCTACATTTGTTATGAAGCAGTCAACATCCTTTGTACTTTCATTTTTAAAATAACCGCTACTTGTAGTACAGACATCATCATCATCACCGTCACCATTATTATTGTTATTATTGTTATTATTATTATTATTATTGTTGTTGTTGTTGTAGCAATTTTCATCGTTACTTGTTTCATCATTAGCATTGCCGGCGGTTCCATTCAAGTGATTGCAATGAATACTACACTCATCATCTTTATTATTATTCATATTATTATTATTATTGTTGTTGTTGTTGCTACTACTATTACTAATGTTGCTGTTGTTATTGTTGATGTCTGGTTCATTCAAGTTGTTGAGTATAGTTGCAGACGACGATGTCGACGATGGTACTTCGTCCGCTTTCGCCGACAATGTTGCTGATGGTGGCGACAACAATGACGACGACGATGATAAAATTGTTGTTGTTGTTGTTGATGATGATGAAATTGTTGTTGTTGTTGTTGATAATGATATTGTTGTAGTAGTTGTTGTTGTTGATGACGATGATGAAACTGTTGATGATGGTGATAAAATTGTTGTTGTTGATAATGTTGATGTTGTTGCCACTTTTGATGATGGTGATGACGACGATACAGCTATTGATGACGATGATGATAATGATGTCGACGATGATGACGTCATAATCTTCCTCCTCTTGAAAGGCAGTTTGAATTTTTTGCTCCGTCTTCTCTTCCTATTGGCCAACTTGCCGATGACGTCATCGTCAGCATTAACACGACCATCATCATCGTCGTCGTCATCATTATTATTCATATTATTATTCACATTATTCATATTATTATTACTGTTCTTATTATTTGATTGAGCACAAAACTGACCACTAGACCTCAAGATGCTACTCCTTCTGCTCTTGTTATTATTGCTGGCTCTATTTTTATTATCATTATTATTATTGTTGTTGTGATTATTATTATTATTATTACTATTTTCATTATTATTTTTATTATTATTTTTAATGTTTTTAACCCTAGTAATGTTACTAACATCTTTAATACGTTTAGTGTATTTTCTCTTGACCACGACGCAATTGTTATTATTGTTGTTGTTGTTATTGTTGCTACTGTTATTATTATTGTTGTTGTTTTTGTTGTAGCAGATGATTTTGTTGTTGTTGATGACGATTTTTGACATTTTTTCAAGCGCCATTGATGTAGTTATGAGGTATGTCAGTCTGTAAGGTTTGGTCTGAAATGAATGAATGAATGGATGAATGAATGAATGAATGAATGAATGTAGTGATGAATGGATGAATGATAAGTTAATGAATGGACGAGTTAATGAATGAATGATAGAAAGAAAGAACGAGCAAGTTGTTGAATGGCTCAATTGCTGCATAGATGAATACTCAGAATGAATGACTTAATGTATGAATGTATTAATGAAAAAATAAATGAATGATTGAATGAATGATTCAACAAATGAACGAACGAACGAATGAATGAACAAATTAAATAAAAGAATAAAACCTTATCCCAATTCTTTCTGTCAATCAACTTTCCAACTTGCAATTGCTTGCTGAGAATTTCATTGTCCATATCAAATATATTAATCTGTACAAAAAAAATGGTAAAGATGATAATCTACATAGCACTCCTACTACAATTGATTGCACTCCGACTACATTTGATTGCACTCCGACTACATTTGATTGCACTCCTACTACATTTGATTTGCCCTCCTACTACATTTGATTTGCACTCCGACTACATTTGATTGCACTCTGATTACATTTAAAACGCTACAGCAACACTTTTTACAATTTTCTTAGACATATTTTCATTGAATTGAATGAATAATAACAATAACAATAATAATAATAGTAAAAAGAAAAGGAACAATAATTACAACCACAACAGCCACAACAACCACAACGGCCACAGCCACAACAACCACAATAATAATAATAACACAAACGACAGCATGGCTATAAAGACATGATGATAATGAGGGCAGACAGCCTAAACATTCCAACCTCGAAAACATCACTACCATCACCAGCACCACCACCACCATCATCATCATCATCATCATTCTTCTTAGTGCCACTCCTCTGGCAGGCGAGTTCGTACTTCTCCACCAGCAGCCTCATGATGTGACCCACGGTGACCTCTGGGGGACAAAACAGGTACCTCGGTGGCGACGATGATGAAGGTTTTGATGACGTTGTTGATGATGATGGTGGTGGTTGATTTTTTGATGATGATATGGTTGCTGACGACGATGATGATAACGATGATGAAGTCGCCTTGGATGACGATTGTGATGATGGTGATGAGGTTGATAGTGATGATGACGACGATGTAGAGACTGATAGAGGAGAAAGTTTAGACATTAGCGAGGATGTTGGTGACTCCTTGTGAACATTAAACCCATCATCATCATCAGCATCATCGTCGTCCTTACCACCATCATAACTATCACTATCACCATCACCAACAATTTCTTTACCACCATTGTTACTATTGTTATCATCATTATCAATATCATCATCATTATTATTATTATTATTAGTAGTAGTAGTAGTAGCTGCAGAAGTACTGAAAGCATCAGCTGCAAAAGTAACTAATGGACCGGTAGTAGTGGCAGCAGCAGCAGCAGCAGCAGTAGTAGCAGAAAAAGTGGTAGAAACTAGTGAACTAGTGCTAGCTGGTGCCGTGGTAGCTAGGTTCAACTGCAGACTGATCCAGTTGCTTTGGTCTTGTAGAGATCGAAGGAGCTGGTAGCGGTCAGTCACGTGGTGATGTTCGGTTGGAAGGTTGATTGATAGAGTTGTTGGATCTGTTGGTCATGATGATTGTGATTTTCAGTGAGTAAATGAGTGAATTAATGAATGAATAAATGAATGAACGAATTAATGAATGGATGAATGGATGGAGTGAAATATTGAATAAGCTAAAAGAATGAATCATTGAATTTATGAATTACTGAAAAAAAGGAAGACTAAAAGACTGAATGAACGAATGAATGAATGAAATTATTAATAAAGCAATGATGAATTGAATAAATAGATGAAATACTGAATGAATGAATGAATGAGTGAATGAAGGAATGAATGAATTAATTAGCTAACCAACATACGGATTTTCGTCAAAAAATGTTTGTCTTCTTTGCATCTCATCTGCCAATCAATCAATCAATCAATCAATCAATCAATCAATCAATCAATCAATCAATCAATCAATCAATCAATCAATCAATCAATCAATCAATCAATCAATCAATCAATCAATCAATCAATCAGCCAATAACCAACCAATCAACAGCCAGCCAGTCAATCAGTTACTCAATCAATACATGAATGGGTGAATGAATAACTGTTGGATAAATGACCAAATGAATGAATGAACGAATGATTGAACAAACAAAAGAACGAACGAACGAACGAACGAACGAACAAACAAACAAACAAACGAACGAACGAATGAATGAATGAATGGATGAATAGAAGAATGAAATAATTCAAAAACAAATTTTGATACTTTTCAGCAGGTTAGGCACCAGTCTATAGATCAACGTCTGCAGGGTTTTGTCAGGCCTGATGATGAAAATTAAAACATTACTAGTAAAACCATTCAGCTATTTTCATCATAACTATCACCATCACCATCACAATCATTATCATCGTTATATACTGCAACATCATCATCAACATCACCATCATCATTATCCTCATCATCACCATCATCATTATCAACATCATCATCCTCTTCATCACCATTATAAACTGCAACATCCTCATCATCATCATTATCATCATTATCACCAACATCATCATCACCATCATCATTATTATCATCAACAT
The DNA here is from genome assembly GCF_000326865.2 of Helobdella robusta. Taxonomy (NCBI): domain Eukaryota; kingdom Metazoa; phylum Annelida; class Clitellata; order Rhynchobdellida; family Glossiphoniidae; genus Helobdella; species Helobdella robusta. Next base: position 264,393 of record NW_008705469.1, on the reverse strand, counting down.
CATCATCAGCATCATTATCACCATCCTCATCATCACCATCATAATCACCACCAACTTAATATTGGTGTGTGGCTTAGTTTTATGGATCTGTACATCACAGATAGGACAATACTTGTTGGACTCTACGTAGCTGTATATGCACGATTTACAAACTGCAAAACGGTAAATGAATAAAAAATAATTATGGTAAATACTTTTCAAAATTAAATAATAAAAAGATAATAATTATTATAGCTAAATAATTACGTTAAATTATATTTATAAATAATATAACATGAGTGCAGAAGACATACAAGATAATTTTGCAAGCACTAGACATAAATACAATAATATTTTTAAAATAATTACAAATGAAAATAATAAATCAATAAATAATGATTATTATTTTATATTATTTCAATAAATAAATAATTATTATTATTTTATATTATTTTAATAAATAAATAATTATTATTTTTACAGATCAGTTAAAAATATTGAAAAATATTAATTATTCTAACACGAGTGGAGACATTCTATGATGGTACTGGCGTTAATCATATAGCCGCTACACAGCGAACACAGCAGATGGGGATTCAAATCCATCACCTTAATTTTATTCTCAGTGTCAGGCAGTAAGTTCATTTTTAACCTTTCTTTCTTGAATAATTTCAATAAAATGATTCACTTTTAATCAATTCCAAGTTTTTCGTGGTCTTTTGTTGGCTGGTTTGCTATTGCCTGCGATGTGTTTGAGGTTGATCAAGAGATAAATTATTTTATTAATCTATATCTATTTATGATATTATCATGGTAAAATTTCATTTTCCAGACAACCATAAACACACTACAAGTGAATAAATAAATTGGATGATTGCAAATAGCAAGTAGTAAAATTAATAAGGTTGCGCAATTGTAATGTGATGACCAAAATATTTATTATATTGATTTATCACTAATCTCATTAATCATTTGTTCATTTCCTTAATTTACCAACATGACTAACTAATAATAACCAGCTAAGCTAACCTTAACTTAATGTCTTAACACTAACTAATCTAATTTAAGTATTATTCTTCTTAATCTGTCTAAATTTAATAATAACATCCCCATTCTGATCTCTTGTTAGACCATTCACTAATTGCTAATCTTACCCTGTCTAAGCATGATCCTAATGCTTCTGTTTCTAACTGCCAATCTAAACTCATACTGACTCTGAATGTAATAAAATGATAATTTAATTACTGAATCCTTTTAAAATAAATTATTGGCACAACAGACAAAACATTTTATTTAATAAACTAGTAGTAATCTTCTGGTGAAGATTTTGAAGGACAAACTCAATCGCATATGAGATCGGAAAAATGAAAAAGTTATTTATCATCGCGAGATGTCACTTTTTATCACTAATTTTAAACTTCGAAACAATTGCGCCTTTTTATAAAATTGACGGAGGACCGGTTTCTTACTGAAAAATTTATTTTAATCCAGAAAAGTTAAACACATTTTAAATTAATTAATTAAAATATTTAATTTAAAAAAACTAATTTTCACTGACATTTTGCGTAAAATGTATTAAATTTAGGAAGTTTGAAGATGAAAATTGTAGGTTCTTCCAGCACGTATGATCACGTGAGCAAATTTTTTCAAAACAAACCAAGGTCTGACTAAATGGCGAAATATTTGTTTATGGCCGTTTGGCTTCAACTTTAGCGCAACATAGTAACGAGTTTATATGACGATAGTTCGATATCGAAATGCTTTACCGTAGTTCAAACATATAATTAGAATAAATATATCGGCCTTCGCTCATTTTTGACGGTCGAGCAAGGAGCTTACTTCCGGAGGAAAATTGGAGGGTGATTTTTTATCGCCCAAGTCTAAAATTACGATCGTTTATTTACTAATTTCGGAATATTGCTTTTATTTAAAATGTTTTGAATAGTGATACTAGATGCTGTTTTAGGATAGATATTGCAGTATGACGGTTTTTGCATTTTAAATTAAAAAAATTTTTTGTGAAATTCTTCTTCTTCTCGCTTTTTCTTAACTCGTGTTAAACACTCTTTTGCCAAATCTGCTTTTGCTTTTTCTGGTCCTTTTCTCTGGAACTCTCTACCTACTTTTCTAACTACTTCTCCATCACTTGCGAAGTTCAGAGCGGATCTCAAGACCCATCTGTTTTCAAAATTCATTGAGGAGCGCTGTTGAACATCGCGGAAATAGCGCTTTCTAAGCTAATTGATTGATTGATTGATTGATTGATTGATTGATTGATTGATTGATTGATTGATTGATTGATTGATTGATTGATTGATTGATTGATTGATTGATTGATTGATTGATTGATTGATTGATTGATTGATTGATTGATTGATTGATTGATTGATTGATTGATTGATTGATTGATTGATTGATTGATTGATTGATTGATTGATTGATTGATTGATTGATTGATTGATTGATTGATTGATTGATTGATTGATTGATTGATTGATTGATTGATTGATTGATTGATTGATTGATTGATTGATTGATTGATTGATTGATTGATTGATTGATTGATTGATTGATTGATTGATTGATTGATTGATTGATTGATTGATTGATTGATTGATTGATTGATTGATTGAGTGATTGATTGATTGATTGAGTGATTGATTGAGTGATTGATTGTGAACCACTCTTCTAACAATTGACTCGTTAACGATTAACTGTAACCGGTAAGGGTAACGTAACAACATTAACGACGACTAATTAGTAATTAAATTACTAAACTCTAATAATTAAGCTAAAACTAAACTACTAATTCTAATTACTAATTAAAATAAATAACAGATAACACTAACGAACATTAACAGATTAGACTACTAGAGACTACCAACCACTACACTACTACAACTACTACACTAACAGCACTTGTTCCTAAAATCCTAAATCCTATTGCTTGATTGGTTGTAAAATTTTTACTTACAATGCTTAGGCCTGGGAATAAAGAATATATTTTTTAAAATAACTAATATTCAATTTTTGCTAGTTATTCAATTATGTGGATAATTTCATATAATTAGAATAATTTGTCGTGCTTGGATTATTGGCTTACGAAATTGCATGGATTTTAACGAGCAAGCTATATGAAATATTTACTTGACTTAATATGCTTAAAACATTGTAGTAATTCTCTTTAATTTTATTGAATAAAATTATGATTTTATTAAATAAAATTATGTATTATTAAATTATTGTTGTTAATTTGAATATAAAAATTATACTTTTGGTCCTGTGAAATCCGGTAGTTTTTTTACTGAAGCCGAAGGTTGGCTTAGTAGGATTGAACTAAAGTCACCCTTTTTTACACTATTCGATCATGTTAAAAATTTGTTTGATCATGAAATAAACGACCTAAATAGATCAAAATTGTTATTTGAACAACTATCTTCATTATATTCAATGAATATTTTACATTCTGCTGGTGCTCATAGAGATTATGGTTGCTGAAATCATACGTTGGCTTACTGCAGTGGCTTACTGGGTCTCATACAACAGTGTCATGGCGGTTTTCTTTACATATAATGCTTTAAATAAGTCAATATATTCATTTCACAATTATTTTTGTCAATATAAATAAAGAAATTGCTTTTGTCTGGTAAAATACAGTGGCCAAGTAAAGCCGTATGTTGGCTTAATCGGATTTTTTTTTCATATATAAAATACTATGAAATCAATCAACCAATCAACTAACCAACCATTCATTCAATCAACTAATCAACCAACCAATCAATGAACCATATTTGAAAAATATTTGCAAGGCTTGTTCAAACTCGAACAAACACTTAACTGTACCTACAGATCTACAAACAATTTCGAGATTTTAGTAAAGAAAGAAAAACACAATAGTTGCTTTTATTAAATCAAGAAATATCCAAAAATTATATAACCAATTTAAAAAAAATAGAAACCAGTCAACATTTAATAAATAATTAAATAAATAAATAGACATTATTAAAAAGATTGTTCAAAAAGGTAAAATTTAAGGCGACGACAAGAATAAAATGTAGTTTGTTTTGTTGGTGTGGGGCTGTGAAGCGAAAACAAACACATCACAAAAAACTAGTAAAAAGTCGCAAGAATAGTAGTCAGTCACCTACCTACAATTAAATTACTCTCAGGACCCTAGCTTACTTATAATCATTAACTCAACTCACCTACCTACAAATATGTTTTTCTACGTTTTTGGAATTTTACATGTTTTAGGTATTTTATTTTACATATTTCAGCGTTTTTATTTTACTTGAAACTTTTTAACTAATGTTAAGCCCTAGCCTACCTACGATTGTTCAACTCATCTCAATCCCTAACTTACCTATGAATAAAATTAAGTCCGGTAAAGAAAATAGAAAGTTGAAGAGAAACATAACAACGACACCGATTGAATGGATGTTGTGTATGTGTGTGTTGTATTGATGTATGTGCGTAAATGTGCGCGCGTGTACTCTCCAGAAACTTCTTATTGTCATCTTAGAATTGTCATCGGAACGATCATCATGAGACCACCATCTGAAACGTGCTGACGCCCACCACAACCCACCTCTCATCATTCTGTAGACAAATTTTTTTATAAGCGTAGTAGTAAATGAATGTTAGAATCTTAGGAGCAAAAAATTATAAAATGGAAACAATGGCAAATAAATAATATTTTAAAATAATAAAGTGATTAAAATGTAAAAAAAACTTACCGTCGTCCATTCGACAAAGGCAGAATGTTGAATGCGGTTCGGTTCCTACGTTGTCCTCCAAAACTGGTGCCAGTCCTCCTCGAGATTGTTGTTGAAACACAGAGAAAGAGAAAATTCTCATCAGAAAGCTTAGCGGTGCCTGCATCTCAAATTGCTTAATAAAAATAATCCTATCTAAATTCAAATACCTTAGCTAATCTATATTAAATTGTTAATGGTACGATAGTCGAAAGTCCTCCTTCATTCTCCCTCCTTGCACAGAGGCTCACCGACAGCCAGGGCACCGGATAGTAAACCATTGCCGTGCGGATAGTAGACTATTGCCGTGCGGATAGTAAACCATTTGCCGTCCGGAAGCCGTGCGGGTAGTAGACTATGGCCGTGCCGCATGGTAAATCATTACCGTGCAGATAGTAAACCATTGCCGTCCGGATAGTAAACCATTGCCGGTTCACCACTGGCCACCAAGGCTTACCTCTGACAAGAGACTTTGAAATCCAGAGTCAATCGGCTATCGTACCCTCAACTTACCTACTCATTACAATTAAGCCCTAGCTTACTTAAAATTACAAAACTCAAGAGCCCAATTCATTTAGCCAATCGGCACCCACCCCACCACCTACGTAATGCCTTGGGCTCCAACTTAGTAATAATAATATAA
>NW_008705469.1:174341-257267 GCF_000326865.2 Helobdella robusta | reverse complement strand
ATACTCTATATAACTCTATATAACTCTATATAACTCTATATAACTCTATATAACTCTATATAACTCTATATAACTCTATATAACTCTATATAACTCTATATAACTCTATATAACTCTATATAACTCTATATAACTCTATATAACTCTATATAACTCTATATAACTCTATATAACTCTATATAACTCTATATAACTCTATATAACTCTATATAACTCTATATAACTCTATATAACTCTATATAACTCTATATAACTCTATATAACTCTATATAACTCTATATAACTCTATATAACTCTATATAACTCTATATAACTCTATATAACTCTATATAACCATGCATACTACCACATTCAATCAATAAAAATCCCACTAAAACCAGGAACCACCGCGTACCTGCTGAATGTATGATGTGAAACAAAGCAAAAAAAAACACAAAACAAAAATCACACCACCAAGTAGAGTAAAAGAATAGAAGTCCCTAACCTACCTATGTAACTAAATTACCTTATGCCCTAGCCTACCTATATAATAAATTAATTTTTACCTCACCTACCTATGTTTCATTAACTTAACTTAAGACTCATGAAGAAAGAGAAAAAGGAGTAAAACAGAACATAAAATACTACCACACAAACAAACATGATGTATGTATGTATGAGCAACTGCTAAAGAACCCACCTAAAATATAAAAAAATACAACATCCAATCACACAAACCACAGGCATGCAAACTCTATATAACTCTATATAACTCTATATAATGAAATAAATAAAAATAAAATAAATGAGATCAGGCAGACTGCTTCATGCGAGGCGGAATGCCTGATCTGATTTTCACGTTTTCTCAGCTCCTATTTATACTCGTTTCAACCATACATTCTCACTATTTCAATCATTCACATCAGTAAAAAACTTATTTAATGTATGTACTACAGTATTATACAGTCTTTACCACAATGCCAACAGTATTAAATTGACGTCATCGAACGAACGCCTTCGAAATTTTCTGATTGGCTGGTTGAATCTGCTATATTGCTTTTAATATAAAACATATAATCTTATTAATTATTTGTATACATGGATTCTAGTTACTTTATATATATATATATATATATATATATATATATATATAAATTCATTATAATTGCAACAGTAATCAATGCTACATATGTACGCCACAGTTCAAAATTTTCGGAGAGAATTCAAAATAGTTTGAGATCACACCTTGCTTAACATCCGATTCCAAGCCTAGCCGAGCTAAGCTGAGCTATTATGCATAGATTTATAAGCGCTTTTATAATTAAATTATGCTCGCTTGATATATATAGTATATAAATTCCTTATAAACGAAACAGTCGTAATCAGTGCTACATATGTGCGCAAAGTTTTCTGTGAGAATTCGAAATAGTTTAAGACCACACCTTGCTTAACATCCAATTCCAAGCCGAGTCGAGCCAAGCTGAGCCAATATGCATCGAGTTATAAGCGCTTTTATATTAAAATTTTGTTCGCTTTATATAGACTATATAGTATATAAATTCATTATAAACGCAACAGTAATCAGTGATACATATGTGCGCACGCAGTTCAAATTTATAATTTATTATAAATTTTATTTGATGTTTTTTAATTAGTCAGGTCACAATCATCATCATCATCGATATCGCAATGAAATCAAATTGAGAATTTTTTATATTGAAAAAAAGTATCTTTATTTATTTTATGATACTATTTTGTTCAATAAGATACTGTTTGATACATATAACTAGAATAAATATAACGGCCTTCGCTCACTTTCAACGGTTGAACAAGGAGCTTACTTCTGGAGGGGAGATGGAGGGTGAGGTTCGAGTCAAAAGTTACGATAGTATATTTACTAATTACGGAATATTTCTTTTATTTAAAATGTTAAAATTTTATTTTTTTAAATTGTTATTCAATATGGTAATTAATTACTTTTATTTGGTATAAATTTAAACAAATAAAATCGACATTACCGAAAATAATTAAAAGTTGCAAAAATTGAGATTCTTTGCATATCCCTGCTTCAACCTATAAAAAAGTGTTGTTTAATGGTAAATAGGCCTCCCCTTGAGTTCAAATATAACGAATTAATATTTACTTTTAATTTACCAACACGGCGGTAAACTTTAACGATGGCATTTCCATTTGACTCCTCCTTTAATTAATATTCATGAGCTATTTGCCCGCTTGAAAACTTTAATATTCATTTATGCGCATATATATGGAAGAAAATTTATTTATTGTATTGACTCAATATTTGATAAAATTTACTGAATTTTTTGCTTTCGATTTAAGCTTCCAACTCACAGGAAAGTTGCAACATTTGTTATTGACTTTCTTGCTCGTGAGTTAAGTTACGTGTCTGTTGGCCGTAGATCATTTTGTAAAGACTGGGAAAGCTAAAAATTCAATCAATCAATCAATTAATCAATTAGCTTATAAAGCGCTATTTCCGCGATGTTCAACAGCGCTCCTCAATGAATTTTGAAAACAGATGGGCCTTGAGATCCGCTCTGAACTTCGCAAGTGATGGAGAAGTAGTCAGAAAAGTAGGTAGAGAGTTCCAAAGAAAAGGACAAGAAAAAGCAAAAGCAGATTTGGCAAAAAAGTGTTTAACACGAGTTAAGAAAAAGCGAGAAGAAGAAGACGATCGTAAACCGGGGCGTTTAGGTTCAATTAATATATCTGATAAATACTTAGGAAATAATTTAGATTGAGACTTATACATGAACGTGCAAATTTTAAAAATTATTCTATATTTTATAGGTAGCCAGTGCAAGAGAACAAGATATGGAGATATATGAGAAAAGAAAGGGGCACGAGCAACTAGACGAGCAGCAGAGTTAAAAGCTTTACTTAAAGGATAGAGTATAGAGTCAGGAAGACCATAGTAGAGCGAGTTACAATAATCAATCCTAGATAAGACTAACGAAGTAACAAGAAGGAGAAGAGTAGGATCATCAAGAAAAGGCAAAAGTTTTTTTATTCTACGTAGATGAAAGTAAGAGCTTCTAGCAACACTATTAATCTGAGAAGAGAGAGACATAGTAGAATCAAAGATAAAACCTAGACTACGAAACTTATGAAAGACATCAAGAGTTTTAGAATCAGGTAAGATAATAGGAGGAATAGTAATAGAATGTTTAGATTTATTAAAACAAATTAATTCAAACTTAGAAGGATTAAGTTTAAGACACATAGAGTCAGAGTCAGTAGGTTTTATCAAATATTTGTATAAGTAACTTGAGTAAGTGTAAGCCTCTCTACTCGTATACTTAGAATACATTGAAAATAACATGTGTCTGTAAGTATGATTGCAAAAGAAGCTACTCAAGACGGAGCAAAGGAAATGAAATTATTAAAATAAGAAAAGCATTACTAAGCAAAATAATATATTTAATATGATGAATATTATACGTATATAATAATATTATTATTATTAATGTGTGTGTGTATATATATATATGTGTGTGTGCGTGTGGTGAGTGTGTTGTGTGTGCGGGCATGCTCAAAGTAAACAGCTTAAAAGGTGCGGCAAATAAAATGAAATGCTGTGGTAGGCCGTGAGAAGTGCAGCGTGTTTCTGCGGTGAAATTAAATGCCATGTAACACCTGAAAGCACCTGAAACTTTTAGCAAAAATTATTATCAAAATGATACGAGATTACTAAAATATAGTCTCTATAAGATCTAAATGCAACTGAAACATAATTGTCTATGAAGATCTTTTTCAAAATGTTATGAGATTACAAAACATCTAATCGAAAATTAATAAAGAAATGAGAAAATAATTAAAAATATATCATGCAATAAAGTGTGTCATTTTCACGTTAAAAATTACTTCAAGAAATCATTTTAGAGCATTTTTTGAAAACGTTCTCAGCAATTTCTTTGGCTTGATCAGCATGGGCGCAGGTAATTTTATCAGACGCCGTCTGATTTGACGATGGTGTGGTGAGATGGTTCAAATCTTGAAGAAGAGAGTCCATTTCTTTTGACCATCTAGACAGGTCTGCGTCATAAAGTTCAGTGGCAAGGTGTGATAGTGAAGAGGATTTGTGAGAAAGTTTTGAATGGTCTTTCATGCACTGTACCGCTTTCAAACTATTTTGAACCACCTACAAATATTTATTTTTCTAGATTGAAATAATTTAATGCTATTGTTTTATAAAAAAAAATATGCAAAAAGTAAAACAACTTTTGAAATAAAAAGTTTACCATGTAATATTTGACGCACATCCATTGATAAGTCTGCGGAGCGTCATTGCTTGCAGCGTTGAAATCATAGTTCGCCTGGTCGAGGAACAATTTGGCTTCTTTTGGTTTCTTGGTAGGAACGTGTTTGAATTTCGCGAAAAAACTGTTATGAGTATTCCTGTAACTGAAATGTCCAGAACTGTGGCTGTTGGAAGATCCCGAGTTTTTTTGACAGAAGGAATGTTGTTGAGCTCGTCTGCTCATTCGATCGAAGTAATCTGTGTTAAAATAGGAACTTGATGTTCTGCTGGTTGATGAGAAATCCACTTTTGTTGTTTCGTAGTAATCGTCGATGCTCTTGCCATCCTCCAACATTTGTATGAGGATCTGAAGGTGTTTGAAAACTTCGTTGCAATGTGAAAAATTTGTTGGGTTTTTGTCGGGATGCCATTTCAAAAACAGACGCTTGATAGCTTTCTTTTTCTTCGCTTCATCATCTAACTTCCAAATTTCTTTCAGTTTCTGTTTTAAATCATCGATGGCTTCCTTAAGAGTATTAAATACTTTAACAGTGTGTAAAGTTGATGTTTCATTTTCTGGATTCATCAAAACAACAGACAGTTTTTCCGGATCTATGACTTTCGCGAAACTGAAAAGTTGTACAGCTGGAACTGTTTTTCTATGCTGACCAAAATCAACTTCATAATCTGAAGAAATGCTAGAAGGATCAGTGCCAACTATTTCAATTATCTGGACCAAAATATACTTAGGATCGCCCTCCTTGTCATCGTCGAATGAATCTTTCTCTTCGTAAGCTACCAGTTGTTGCTTGAAAAATTTGAAATCGTCTTGCATTAAAGTGAAATGATCTTCCAAAGGAATTTCAACGCCTAATTTTATTTCAAACAATCGAGTTCTTAACAAATCTTCATATCCACATTCATACAGCAATATGTTTAATTTATCCAAATTACTATTTAATATTTTTTCTAGCGCTAAAACTGCTAGAATGTCTTTTTTTTCTTTAACGTATAACCCAATTAAGTGCTCAGATAGCTTATAAACTAATTCATATTCGATTATATGAGATGAGGCATTGACACACATGACGATCTTGTTATCAGAATATGATTTGGGATGAAAATAAACCTTTCTTTTAGAATCTTCAACGACATCGTCACCCCAAACAGACACCAACTCAATATGTTCATAACATTCAAAAACGACTTCATCGTCAAACATTTGACCAATAATTTTTTTTGACAATGTTTTATCGCTAATAGCTTTATTTATAATTATCTCAAAACCATTTTTAAAATTAATATTGTTCAACTTTTCTTCGATTTTTTCTATGGCACCCGGTTTAGGTAAAAGTTTTCCTAGGCTTGATATATTTTCACGAACGAAATCAGAAAAGAGTTTTGGTCTGATGTTTTCAGGCAGATGCATCAAACGGTCAAATAATTTATGTTTAAGTAATGGTCTTCCCAATAGACTCAAATTGAGACCATTGAAAATGTCGGCATTTTTATTTAAACAAACCACCAGTTCGGAGCTTTCAAGTGTGCCAAATTTGCACGGAATGAAAAGTTTTTTGACAGATAAACTTGAAGGAGTTGTTAACAACTTCAAAAACAAATCAAATAATTTGTTTGCATAACACAAATCATCATACTTCAATTTTGAATTTCCATATTCATTTTTCAAAGTTTCAAGAGGTTTGATGCATTGTTCTATAGTTATGTGTTTGCTGGCTCCTAGCTTCATCAGAAATTCTGCATGGGGACCGTAGTTGGAGGGTAGTTTGAAGATGTAGGGAGGTATCTGGTCTTTTTCTGTTATATCTATTGCACATTGGTGTGCTTGCACGAAGTTTTCTTTGGAGTTCACAAAAATAATTGGCAAGTTTGATAATTCACTCAAAATGTTGCTACTAAGATTGGCGTGTTCCTTCAATTTATCCAAATAATTATTCGTTAGTCCTTCAACAAAATGTCTAAATGGGTCATAGGAGAATAAAATATTTTTTACCTCATTGATTGAGCCATAAGTTTTTTTCATGTGAGAAATCATTAGATTCAAATCAAATTCGTTTAAACTGCATTTCTGTGACAGATGCAGAAGTTCGCCATTAAAGATTGGTGGCAGTATGTCACATGCAGTCCAATAATACTCTAAATCTCGGCTGAGTTTTGAGTCTGAAATTTTAATGTAGGTATTTTTTGAAAAGCCGTCGTGAATTTTTAAATAAGTTTCATCAATTTTGTGCGGAACAATAAAAGGAATTTGTTTTATTTTTTGCACAAAACCATGATTTAATTCGATCGCTTCCGACTGAATCGATCCATCGTTAGAAACTGTTTTCCCCGTCAAAGAATTCAACAAATGAGATGAAATTATTTTTCCTTGGCCAACATCAAAACTTTGGACTTTAAAAGCATATTCGATAAATTTTTCAGAAGATAAATTCACATTAAGACCACAAAGTTTCAAAAAATTGTTCCATTCTTTTTTGTCGTAAGGACTGCTGGGAAAATTTTTTTCCATCAGATTAAAAAGGCAATGATTTTTACTGTAAAACTTTGATGTTTGGAGTTGCTGACCCGATGGTGTTTTTAAAAAGCATATATTTTTTAACATTAATTTTAAATTCTGTTCATCGTAAAGTTGATTTGTTTGACTTTTAATAAATTTTAAATGTTCCAACTTTTCAGCGTCGTTCAACGTATCAAAATTAGGAAAAATTATTTTAGCATAAAAATCCAATGTTTCATAATGATCAGACGTTATGCGTTTATACAAACCATCAAACATGTGGTCTCGTTTCAAGTATATGCACTGATTGAATGGAAACTTTTCAATTGGAAACTGGGGAATACCTGACGGAATGGTGACCACTTTTGACGAATTTAAAGCGCATACCGTGTTATTTACGTCACAAAACATGGACAATTTTTTAAGTTCGTCGATAGATTTTGTTTTGAAGCTATCAACATTTTGGCTGAAATATTTCAAAATAAGCTTACTGTTAAAAAATTTAATTGTCGCCCCATCTTTGCAAGCATCACTCAACGCTTTCAATACGTGGCTTGGGTTTGTAACGCTAACAACCAATTTATCCATAAAATCATTTATTGAACTGTATGGATTGTTTGCATGAATTGAGAAAAAATTTGAATTTTTGTGAAAATGTTTCAAAATAGGTAATCCGAGATTTTTCAAGACTTTGAAAATTTCTCTCGAAGAACTTTGAATATCGTTTAAAGGTTTTAACACGCACAAACTTTTTGAAATTGGGTAAAACCATGTTGTTGCATTTGTTCGGTTGTCAAATTTTTCAACTGGCAAAATACTGAAATTGGATATTTCATTGAAAATATTGTCGTTATGTAGAGATTCGATACATTTCCAAACTGACAATAGCCAATCTTCTGGAGGATTAAATTTTGATAGAACATTTTCAAATTGTACTTCAATGCATTTTGTATTTTCGAAATGTTTGATGGGTTCAAAATCGTTTAAAAAGTTTTTAAATTCTAAAATTGTAAGCTCTTTTACTATTAATTTACTTGAAACGGTACTTTCACTATTGATCAAATTTGGCTCGAAGACTTCAACACAGTCTTTGAAATACATTTCGACTGTTGGATGAACGAATTGATGCTGTTTATGGGGAAATATGGGTGCATACTTAGATTCGAACAGGCCATTCTCAGGGCATGCAGTGCAAATGTGTTCATCTGCCGACAACAACACAGGCAACCCGTTTATGAGATTCTTATCTTCAAAGGTTAAATATTTCAAAAATAGTTTAAGATTTTTTGGATTCTTAAAAACAGTATCGTGAATTTTCACTTTCTTTCCTTCTAAATATTTTGAATTTGTCATAAACTGCTTTATAAAAGTCGGAGAAAGAATTTTAATGTCGAGATTGAAATTTACAAAATTCTTGTAAACGTGATAGGGACATGAAATAAGCCGCATGCCAAGGTTTGTTATTATATTTTTAATATTTTCTTCGTTCAGTTTTTCGAAAATTTCAAAATCTGTGAGAGGTTGTAGTTGAGGTGGCTGCAAATATTTACTTATTTGATAGTTAACATTATCGAAATAAATGTCTTCATCCTTTCCAGAACTTATCCAACAAATGTTAGATGAAGTTCCATTATTTTTATGCTCCAAAAACAAAACTTCTTTATTTTCGTGAATGTACTGGTAGAATCTTTCAACAAGATATTTTTTTAGAAAGTCGTCATTCTCACTAGAAGGAAAAATTTTATAATAAACTTTATTGCATTTTTCAACGAGTTCTTCGTAATCATTAACATTCGATAGATCATTTTTATAAAACATCAGCAGCGAACAGTAAGCAGGTACGATGATCTGACTGAAAATTAATTCATTCCATTCTGATTTGTATGTTTCATTTGAACAACTTTCTTTCAACAGATCTCGTCTGCCTTCGTGGCTCATCACAAAATTCCCATCAATATGGCACGGAAGATTTGTCTCAAATGCTAATGGAAGTAGGTTGAATATTTTTGATGAAAATTTTTCGCCATTTTTCAAACTATTCGCTGGGATAGCAACTCCGCCAAGTGGCAGAAGCGGAATATTTTGATTTGAATATTCAATTTTCACTTTTTCAGAAATTTTGTCAGTATTTTCAAAACCGAACCTCTGTACTACAACCCAATTTGAGGTCACAGAGTCGTTGCCTGTTAATTGTGCTCTGTATACAATTTCTTTACTTTGCACTTTATGCAATTGAATTTTTCTTTTGGATAAATTTCTAGCACCATTTTTTACAGATTTTATGAAATTTGATTTTTTTGTTGCATCAGATTTTGAGAGAATGGTCTTGACATTAAAAATTACTTCATCGTGTTTTTTCTCGTCAATAACAACAAGAGAGAGAGAGGTGATGGACTTTAAAAATATGAGACTTTCGCATATTTTTGTCTCAAAAATATTAAAAATTTCTTTTATATCTTTTAAGTACACCACATCCTGTTTTATCTCCGATTTTTCTTTTGACTTAGCATTTCTTAACGGCAGACGGAAAATAGTTCCTCCCTCTGATACGTCATACTTTTCAAAATCTTGCAGAAACCCAGAATAAACATCAGTAAACGTTTCAGCAAGCACTTCTTTTTTATACAAACCTCCGGGGTTGGACTTATCTGAATCGAGCAAAAATTTACAATTTGGATCAAAAAATCCGACAACAGTACCCAAATTTTTTTCACCCAAAACAGTTGTTATGAAGGATGGTACGTCGGTGATTTGATAAACCGAATTAAAGCCAACGCCAAAATGTCCTGTTTTGAGGACATCATCTCTTTTCGAACCTCTACCTAACTTTTGTATGCCCTCTAAATCTTGCTCTGAAAATGATTTATTGTTGTAAATGCAGAGAGCTGGCCCTTGCTGCGGTTGCCACGACCCGTCAAATATTTTTACGGTTCCATGCTGCCTCTCATCACGTATGAAATGAACTTCAGTAGCGTTTGAGTCGTCGGCGTTTTGTAGCATCTCTTTCAGAACATCTTCTTTCAAATTGTAAGACGTCAAGATGGTGTTTAATCTGTCAACTAAATTTTCATGCTGGCCAAAAGGCATTGAAATCTTGTATTCCGACATGATGTTGTTTGCTACGTACTTCAGTTTTAATTTCGTTGCCGTATCTCGAGATATTTTGCTATTACAGTATGAATTGTTCTTCAATTTGTTCCAAGTTAAATTGTTGTAAAGAATTTCATTTGATGGAGTCAAAATATTATTTTCGTTTATTATTGGAATGTTACTCAATAATTCATTCGTTGGATTTAAATCTTTAGTATGTTCAGCCAATAATGACAAGATTTGAACAACTATAGAAACGTGTTTTTCGTCAAGTTCATTGCTATTAAATTTTGATTTAATCGTATTTAAGACGCGCACGTAATCATCAGCTTTAAAACTTTCCGACATCCCTAACACCTCTTTGCATGTTTTCATGTCAATCTGTGAATAGCAATCACTGTGTGAGCAAATGTACGGCAACAAATTTGGATGAAATCCTAAACAACACTGATCAATTGAAACCAGCGTCAATGAATTGGTATCCTTTGCTAAAATAAATTTTGAAGTTTTGAGGTCACATAGAAAATCATGATAAGCATTCTTGCTAACCTCTTGATTAAATTCGCTCATAACATCAGTGATAAACTTGTAATAGTTTTCATCTTTCAATTTGTAGTTGTCAGTTTCATCAAATTTGTTTGAAATTTCGTTTAAAAAAATTTTCATCGTTTCAAATGGGATTGTTTTGTTTTTTAAATCAAAAAATAATTTCAAATCTCCAAGGTTACAAATTTTTTCATTTATTATAAAATGATTGACGGCGGGCAGCATGGCGTTAGATTTCAAATAGCTCTCCTCAATTGAAACTAACGGAAAATTTGATATTTTCCAACTGAGGATCCATTCTTTCGGTTTCTCAATTTTTTCAAACATTCGAATGCCTTGGACGATATTTTTGAATTCATCAAATTTGTTCTGGTTCACCTTTAATCGAATTTGTTCTATAACAATCTTCAATCTTTTGCAGACAGTATCTGGATTGTTTTCAATGGACCGACATCTATCAATTATATCCTCGCAAGAAATTTCTTTTCGAGTCATTCCGTGCGTTCTCAGTTCGGTGTAATATTTCAGACGGTCGAGTGATAGAGGAACGAATGGAAATCTTTCTTCATTCGGATCGTACAATTCAGCTAATTCGCATTCCGGATCTATCAGACTTTTTACGTTCAACAAACGATCACCAAATGGTGTGGCTGGAATGCATTGTTCATGAAGAAGAAACTCTTTCAAATCTTTGTTTAAAATTGTTTCGATTAAAACATTCATTTTTGGAAGCAGGGGAATTTCTGACATGTGTGGTAAAAACCACTGCTTGTAAAAGTTAACTGGCGAGATCAAACAGCTGGAAAACAATTTACTAAATTTTGAGTGTAAAATTGAATTGAGAACCTCGACAGGCAAATCGGTGAACGAACTTTCAACAGCTGTTAGCTGGAGAATTGAAAACACACTATCAGCAAAATTTAAATTTCTCAAGACCAAATCCATCGTCAAACATTTCGTGAGTTTGAATATATTATCTTTCAAAACAGATTTGCAGACTTCATAATCCGAAATCAACAAATGTTTGTAAACTGATTCAGTTAATAGTGCATGATATTTAGATCGGTTGCCTGTATTCACGGGAAAGATATCGTAAATATTTGAAGTTGTGATTTTTGCTAGGTGATGCAACATGTGGCAGTAGGCCACTGCCACAGGGCCTGTCATCAAATATTCATTCCACTCACACCTCCTATCCTCTTTATCGAAATGGTCTCTCTCGTGCAAATGCGTTCTGCTTGAGTTCAAAGAAAAGTTTCCATTAACGTGAACTGGAAAATTGCAAGCGAGGGAGACAGGTAGAAATGAGTAGATGTAGCTTTTTGTGTCATCAGACTTTTCTGGCACATCATACAGATTTTTATTTTTTGTAGTTATTAACCTACCAGCAACTGAGCCAATTGGAAGAGTCGAAGAATTATAAAAAGAGCTATTACTGCAGTGGCACCAACTAACAATCCAGTAAGATTCAATTTCTCTTTTCGACATGGCAGCCTCGTATTCAGTTGTTTTCATTTCAATAATGTACAAGTTGTTGGTGTAGGTTTCGTTAAATTCGGACTCGATTTCGTTAAATTCAGACTCAGAGGTATGACGGTGTGGTTTGAAAATATTGCAAACCTTTTCAACATCACGCACCAGGTCTGTGATGACATTTCTTTCGACGGTGAATATCTTTTCCATGTTTAAATTTTCAGAATCGTTCGAGATAGAAAAGAGTTGAATTTTGCGGATGTTTCGAGTGAACATTATCAGATTTTCACCCAGGTTGAATAAGCATTTGATCAACTCTCGGACTTCTTTTGAATTGTAATGTTTGTTACAAATTAAACTTTCACTCGCTTGTTTCTCTGTCCTCAGTGGGAACCTAAACAACGTCCCATCATACTTGCTCATTTTTGAATCTTCGCTAAAATCACAGCTAAAAATTTTATGAAACGGCATGAATTGATGAATAAATTTTTCAATTCTATTTTTGTGCTTTTTCAGATGCAATTTGATGCCAGCACACGATTTGCTATGCACAGCTTTGCCCAAATATTTCCTGTGTGGGTCGAAGAAGACGATATTTTGGTTGCTGACAAACATCGGTACATCTGTTAAATGGTAAACTGAATTGAAACCGAGTCCAAACTTTCCAATTTTATTTCTCTCACCTTCTTTTGTGGCGCCACCTAGTTTAATTAAATTGTCGAAGTCTCTATCTGTGAAGGTAGCATTATTGTGGCACCAGATGGCGGGTCCTTGTAAATCCTTCATCTTTTCATCAAATAAAATTGATCTGGCTTCAAGATTTTGCCGCTGGTCATACACGAAACTTATTTCGCTGGCTTTGGCGTCATCAGCGTTTTGAATAAGTTCTTTGAATATTGCTAGGCCGTCGGTGTAATCCTTCAAAAGATTTTTTATTCTAACGGTAAGTTCTTCCGACTGTTCATATTCGCAATCGAATTCATCGGCGTTCAGGTACTTGCTGACGTAGTTCGGCACGTTCAACTTTTTTGCAACGTCGATTGGAATTTTTTCGTGAATTAGAAAGACATTTGCGTCCAGGTCGTTGCAGTTGAAGCCTAATTTGTACCACTCCTCGTCACAGAAAGCGCAGTTGGTTGATAACTCGAACGCTAACCTTCTTTCGTTTGTCTTAATTGGAATGCACACGTCAACATTTTCATAACGTGAGATATTGTTAGCAATGTTTTTTAAAGTCTGTACTGCTAAGTTCAAATCTGAATCAATTCGATCGTCACTTAGAATTTTGGCGTTTTCAACGTGATAGTCTCGGATTCTATTTAAAACATTCATCGGATCCACCTCTGTTTGAATTTCACAACTTTTCCACAGAGAATCATAATTATTTAATTCTGGCGGCATTGAATGGATATAAGGCTTGTATGAGTTAGTATTTAGTATCATGTTATTCTTGCTCGAGAACCCTTCCCCGTTCCAGATCCATTCGAAATCAGTTGAAAACCACATAGAAATTTGAAATTTGGACTGTTTGTTCAAATATTTGTAAATGTCATGAAGTATGTTCATATAGAGATGTGTTTCTGCCGAATTAAAGCACTGAACTATATTGAATAAATGTGATTTTATTAAGTGCATTGGTGGAGAAGATGACCAACCTAAAATTGTTTCAATAGCGGGCCATTTATTTGAATTTATTAAAAAGCTATCTGAACCAATTAAATTTTCATGTAATGTCGAATAAACCTGGTGATAGCATGCTAGATTTTTATTTTCTGATTTGCCCTTGTGTCTTAATGACTCCGGATAGTTTTGCGATTTTATTGTTTCGACTGGAAAACATTCGATTTCCATAAGAAGCTCTCGCAGACAACCATTTTCTAACAATTCAATCCTCTCTGTTAAGACATCCATGAAAATGTTGAACAGTTCTAAAAATTTAGTTGATTTACAAATATTTTTAGCCATTTCTTCAAAATCATTAACTGACAAATTTTTTATGTTTTTCAATTTCAAGCATTTAAGCATTTTAATATATTCAACTTTGGCCCAATCTCCTGAAGGAAAATGATCAGCGGACAAAATTTTTGAAAGATTTTTTTCTGAAGGATCAAACAATTGCGAAGGAGAAACAAGCCGATCATTTGAAGTTGTAATAAATGGATACGTCGTTAAAAACAAGACTGATGATGCAGATAATGTCTCAATATGTTGCGATAAAAATTTCAAAAGTTGTTGAATTTCATCGTTAGAAAAGTAACTTTTCTTTTCTTTCACAGGTTTCAAATAAAATTCGTCTATCAAAGTAGAATGGCTTAAAAACTGCACTCCTAATTTTTTAGCTAGATTTTTCGCGTAATGATCATTGATGTCCAACAAATGTCCGAAAGACGGCACAGGTACATAAAGAGGTTCGTCGGGAGCCATGTTTACTAATTCTATTGACACAAACCTCTGTGCATCTCTGTTGCCGTTATCTATCGTTTGAAAAATTGGCAATGCTTTCAACAAACAAATTTCATCTGCATCAAATCTTTTGTCTTTTGTTTCTTTAGCTATGCCTATGAGAAAATTTAACTTATCGCCATTTTCAAGAAAAGTAAATTTATTAACGATTTCATAATAATTTGAGCTATGAATGATGAGTTTGATGACACTCAAATAATTTGATTCAAGTGTATAATCTTTTAATGCTGAATGACTGTAAATATTGCAGTTTGAATATTCAATGTAAGTCAAATTCAATATTTTGCACAGGGATTTAATTTGTAAATTTTCAAGCTTTTGCAAAATACATTGGTTCTTGGACAACTTCACAACGTGGCGTTCATTGATTGGTAGCAGGCGGAGACCGTCAAATTTTGACAGATCGTTGGGAAACTCCTGCCTTAAATGCTTCCAAACTGTTTCCAACCAGTCAATTGTCAAACAGCTTTTATTGTTTATTTCAAAATCTGCCAAAGCATCTCTAACTAAGTCAGCAAAATCAAATTCATCAAGGTGACAAACTTGTGTATTTTTTTGAGCAAAATTAAGCAATGTTTTTGAAATTTTATTTTTATCGAGAAATTTATTTTTCTGCATCGGAAATAATTTTTCTTCATCGTATTTGCCGTCCAAAATAAAAATTTTATTCGTTGCAGACTTGCTTTGAAAGGTGGTCCATGTCGAGTCCATAAGGGGCAGCAGGTCGGTGCCTATCAAGTCATGTTGAATTCCTTCAAAACATTTCAGTAGTTTCAATTTCGCCTCTTCACTAAAATTTAATAAAGTTTGGTGCCTTTTGTAACTTTTACATAACTCTTGGTTTGTCAAAATGCAAATATTGTATGGAGTTAGCTTGTTTAATAAATGGATCGGTATTGCGCAGTTTTCTTTTTTATCTGTTTTCATTATTAAGATGAAAATTTGTTTTTCAAACTCGTCATTTGTGTTTAGAAAATACAAGTGCCTTTTATCTAACCAGGCTGAACTGCAATTTGAATAAAATTGAACACCGTTGAAGTGGTGCTTGTAAAATGATTCGACCAATCCCCTCCACTGCACGTTAACATCAACCATGTTTGGCATCAGTGAATACACGAAATTTGCAAAATCACTTTTTAACTCTGCACTCTTGTAACTACTCAGAAATGGAACTGAATGGTCGTTATCATCTGAATGCCAACCAATAAGAAACGTTATCAGCTCGATCAAACACTTCGAAAAAACCTCCGAAAGAAGAAATTGGTTCCACAGAAGATCCTTGTCAGATATATTGTTCGGATCCTGATCCGCGGATACATGCTTGATGTGTCGCCTGTTCTGTTCTAATGCAAACGAGGCGTGGATGTGAAAATTAAATCCTGTGGGACTCTCTGATTTTAGTGGGAGTGGGAGGAAGCAAAAAATCTGTCCGTACGGAGCCGAAATATTCATTTCAGCTTTCGTCGCTATCCCAACTAAAGGCAAATAATTTTTATCGTTGAACTTAGTATCGTGGCCGTTGAAGTGTTGTGTAATTATCCAATTAGTTGTCTCGGATGTCTGGCTTTTAGAAACTTCAAGTGATAAGGGATAGGAAACTGAAAACGGAGGAGCTTTAGGGTTAGCATCAAATGAGGATTCTAACTTTGACAGCAGTTCTTTTCTCTTCAACTTTGCAATACTCTTCACACTTTCGCTGATTTTAATCTTAATAATTTCCTCTATGCTACCGTCCGGATATTTCTTGTAGCACTCAATCGATTCAATATTCTTTAAAAACAGTAGCAGTAAATGGCTTTCCTTCTCGAGTGAGTAAAACAACAGCCTCAAATCATTCTCACTACAACATTTATCAGATAATTCGGATTTGGTTTTTCTCAATGGGAATCGAAATATAGTTCCATTAAAACGACCGTGATGAAAATTGTTACCATTGACGTTGAACAAACTCTGCTTGAATGGACTGAACTGATCAGAAAGTGTCAAAATCTCGTTTCTTTCTTCTTCATACGTAAAATCCCATGTATAGATTGACTTTTTGTGGAAATACTTTTCGTGTGGATCCAGGAAACCAATAACATCTCCACTGTATATACCAGGCAAGTCTTCAATGGTTATTTATCAATTAATTAATAAATATTTTTACTCGTCAAGTATTTATGATTATTGTTAACTTACTGTTGCATTTGCTGAAAATTTTTAATTTTATAACTCGACGAAAATTAATTTAAAAGTTTCAAAATGAAAAAACTTGTTTGGTTTCATTTTGATTTAATTTTAGATTAATTAAGGAATCATTTATTAGATAATTTAAAATTAAACAATTTAATTCGATCTTAAAATAAAACAAATTCAAAAATAATCATAAAAATGTTTTTAAAAAAAAATTTAATCCAAAAAAAATTTACATAGAAATGAAGCATCTACTAAAAAAAACAAATCAACGAACCAGTTAGGTGAAAGACGGATTTGAACCCGAGACCAAAGCGTCCAACTTGTAGAGGATCGTCGACTTTGTTACTGGACCCCAACTTTCTGATCCCATCCCAATCTTTATCGGCCAAAATAGCATCGTTGTAGGCGTAGAGAGCTGGACCCTGGGCAGAAAAAATTTTTTCGTGTGTATCTGAGAATAAGAGACTTTCTCTGTAATTTTTTGCTGGCCTTTAAATGCAGCACAAAAAAAACAAGAATGTGTGACAAAATGTAACAAATTTTCCAAAATTTTCATTAATATAGTTATCTCTGAAATATTTTTTTAATTTTCGCTAAAACGAACGCGCGCGCACAGACACACACGCACACACATACATACATTTATATATACGAAATGACTATGATGGCTGGAGATGTGTGCATTCAAACCAGGTCACCGCTACACAAACGCGCTGCTACTATATAATTGTACCATTACATAAACTAACCCCCTTTACCAGCGGTGCAGTATGATGAGAATTTTTGTATTTTGTTGATATGGTTTAAATAAACAAAACCTAAAAACTTGGCTACATAAATATGTTTTTAAAATTTTCAGTTGAAAATAATTTCTAAATAAAAGTATAATTTTACTTGGTGCATGGCTAACTCTGGGCAGAAAAGTTTCTTAGGATTTGTGCCATAGGTTTGCATGTCAATTAAGAAAACGACCTTACTGGCTTTGGCGTCTTCAGCATTTTGAATTATTTCCTGTAATTGAAAAGTAAGGTTTAATGAGAAATTTCATATCAACATTTAATACGTCGTTGTCTTCTTTTTTATTGCCATTTTTTCTCATTTAGTTGGCAAAAATTTAAATGAAACGACGAACGACACATCACAAGTTCGTCGCACACACACACACACACACACACACACACACACACACACACACACACACACGCACACACACCAAAAATACGTCATACACATGTCAAACATATGTCAGGCACACAACACACGTCCCTCAAATTAAGAAATACCTTTAATATTTGACCATCGTCTGGATATTGCTCCAGAATATTCTTCAGGTTCTGAATCAAAGTGGGCATAATCATGGAGCCCCTTAGTCTGCCTAATTTGCAGATATTAAGGATTTGTACACGCGTGTGTGTGTGCATTATTATTATTAATTCTCTTTTGAATAATTTGCTTAATCAACACACAGAGAGAGAGAGAGAGAGAGAGAGAGAGAGAGAGAGAGAGAGAGAGAGAGAGAGAGAGAGAGAGAGAGAGAGAGAGAGAGAGAGAGAGAGAGAGAGAGAGAGAAAAAGAGATAGAGAGAGAGAGAGAGAGAGAGAGAGAGAGAGAGAGAGAGAGAGAAAGCATGCACGTGTGATTACGCTTGAATGCAAACGTCACCCGGAAAAACCCAGCATAAACGGAAACCGAAAATGTCGAGGGCAATATGTGTTTGTTTGTGTTTGCGTGTGTGCGTGCGTGTGTGTGTGTGTGGAGTGAAACTGGAATATTCACATTCAATATGTTGGTACTTGAAGTTGTTGCACAATATTATTGCTATTAGATTTCTCATATGATCGGTAAATATTTTACTGAAAAAATCGAAAACACCAACAATACGCCCCAACCCACGTCACACGTACGTCATAATTGTTTGAGTTATAAATATAATTATAGTTATAATTAATGTAAATATAAATAATTCGTAAAATATATTAATTTAATTACCTCCAGGGCGAGATATGGGTTCCATCTTTCTACTATTCTTTCCTCAAGCCCTCTACTCCAAAAATCAAACCAAAAAAAACTCAAATTACAAAAAATATGAAGAAATCAATAATAATAAAAAATAAAAAAGCTAATCAGATCAATGAATATGAAATGCGATCAAATATTTTATATAATTTTCATTTATGATCTGACAACACTGACAATTTTGCGAAAAAACAAGGTGTGTCAAATCTGCTAAATACAAAGAGACTTTATTAATATATAGGCAAGCGAGTGTAGTGTGTCTGTGTGTAATTTGGTTTCAGTTTCTGCTGGGTTTTCCGATGATTTCCAGTATTTTTTTTATATCTGCACAGGTTTCATAAATTAAAATTTGATCTATTATTGAAGTTTATTTGAACATATATTAAAATAATTTATTTAATTGTAAATTATTTGTTTAAAAATCAATCAAAAAATGAGATTAAAAATGATTAGTTTACGATCACAGCTTTTAATTAACTTTTGTATCTTTGCATTGTAGTCTATTATTAATACTATGGTAAGTGATAAAACAGAGAAGTAAACATTTCGCTTGTTAAAATTTTACTATATAAATGTCTAAGCACAAAGAGCGAGAACATTTTAGTGATGAAAAATTTAAAAAGTACAAAATGGACAAAGGAGAAAATCAAATTTTTCGCACGTTGTCGGTGGGTCTGTTCAGTCCGAGGCTGGACGATGAAAGCGTCAAAGCGATCATTTACAAAGAGTTCCGGAAATTCGGCGAGTACATGATATGCGTCATGAAGAACCCCATCGGATTGAAATTCGCCCACACCCAGTTCAGATACTACGAGGACGCCATGAACGTCAGGCTGGCCTACAAGAACAAAGACTTAGATTTCGAACCTGGCATCTGCGTGGACATCGTCAACGACGAGTATACCAGAGAAAAAAAGTTGTACCCACCGCCGGGAATCAGATCTTCGCCGCCTATCATTCCCGGAAAGATGGATTATAGACACAAAGATTTTCCATTAAATCCCGACATGCCAACAATGAAAAATTCATACAGAAATGACAAGCATTTTCATTTTCATGATGATTCAGATGAGAAGAATGCTACAAGAACCTTGTTCATAGGCAACTTGGATTACGAGATAACTGCAGAAGAGTTGGCCACTATATTTGGCAGGTATGGCATAGTTGAGGACATTGATATTAAACGGTCGACACTGCAAATGCACAGCAGCGTGTATGCCTTCATTAGATTTGTGAATTTAGAAATGGCAAGAAGAGCCAAAGCAGAAATGTCGGGGCAATATATCAGAAAATTTCAGTGTCGCATAGGGTACGGCAAACATGTTCCTTCAAATTGCTTGTGGGTTGGAGGTCTTGGTCCCCAGACTACAAGAGAAGATCTTGACAAATGTTTTGGCAGTTTCAATCCGCTGAAGGTTGAATGGTCACCAGGGAGGTATTATGCATATATAATCTTTGGATCTCTTGAGCAGGCCACATCTGTGCTGAACACCTTGCAGGGCCACGAGATCAACCCTGGCTGTTTCATTAGGTTGGACTACTCAGATGAAAACCACATAACAATGTTGATGAGTTCACAGAACTTGGCAAAGTCTCAAGATGATAAAGGTAATGTTTCACCTGCCCATATAGTTAATTCCACAGCTTCATCAATGCCGAATGCTGTCAACAGTTCTAATTTAATAACAATAAAAGCTCCGAACAAAGTATTTGACGTCATTCCTCAAAATTTGAAAATTATTTTATCGGAGGTTGATAATTTGAAGAGCCTAGCAAAGAACCTTCAAGTCATCTGGGAAGGGAACCTCGCTGCGAAACTGTCCACCTTCCCCATAAAAATCCACATGCAGTGCGGTCATGTGAAGTTGATCGATGACCTCTTGAAGGGACTGACTACCCTCAAGTTTAACAAACTCTTACAAATCGACAGCCCCACCTTCCCAAGTGTGATAAACTTCATCAACAGTGACGATTCAGAATGCAGTTTACTTTTTGCGGTCTCATCTGAAGAAACAAAACCAGAAAACAGCGAGAACATCAAACCATTCAAATCACTGCTGGCCTATTTGAAGAAAAAACAATCAGTCGGTGTCACTTTACTGCCAGATAACTCATCTCCAGACAAAATAAAAGGAGTGATACATTGGTTTGCACCTGAACTCCACACGAAGGACTTGATTCAAGTTCTATGCCCTAAAATTTCAGAAGACTCATTACTAAAACAAGAATATTTATTTGCTGTGCTAAGCTCTGTGACAATTCAACAATCATAATATTAACTTTTCATTTGTTAAGTTTTATTAACTAAAGTCTGTTTCATGTGATTACATTTGAATGAACAACGAACAGTTTATAAACTTTTAATTTGTTACAGTGAAAAAACAGCTTTAAAATATTTTATTTTGTTACAAGAACATTAACCCATTGTTCTGATTGACTTATTTATTACAACAAATCAAAAAACAAAAAGCTATCAGTTGTGTTATTGGATGTCATTGCTTTATGAGGCCATCTCTGTTGTTGGCATGCTTCTGATGATGTCAGAGTCACCTAGTGTGTGAGGATGAGTTTTACAAATAAATATTAATAATCTAAAAAAGATTGAGAAATGCTACAAATAAGCAGTAAACAAGTTGAAAATTACTCTATACTTTATTTATATAAATTTAAACATTAAACATGAAAATAAAATTTTTTTTTAAATAATTTTTAGTGGATCATTCATTTAATGATCTCTGATCTGACTAACCTGGATCAGTAATACTGAGTGTTGTAACTCTGAAGTATTTTCCGCAAGCAGTCCCTAACTCAATGTTGTTGCCATTGTAATGGTGGACCCCTGTTTTGGCCAACATGGCATAGTACTCGATCTCACTCTTCCTGCAACAACATTAATGGAATAAATGGTAAATTAATTTTTTAGCCAGCAGGTAGTGTAATAGTGATCAGATTTTTTAAGAATGTCTTTTTTTAGCAAATATCAGTAATTTTAGAGCAAACAATTTGCATTAACAATACAATATACAACCTTTCAATAATCTAGCTAATGCCATTGTCGATTTTTTTTAGAGTAAAAACTCCATTCCCAGTTTAAATATTATTCAAAATCTTGTAAAAAATAATGTTTAAAATTAAATTCCTAAAGGACTTCTTCTCAGCAATGTGCTCCGAAGTCAAATTATTATAACAATACATTTATTTATAAAAAACATTGCAATAATATATAATTTTGATTTCAAAAAGCGAATATAGGAAAAAAAGTATTTAAAACTGAAATGAAATAAAATTAAAAATGTGAAATAACTTATCCATCGAAAAACAAATTGGCGATAGTACCTGAGAGGCGGGGTGTTGTTGGCAATGATTACCAATTTCGCCTTTCCCTGCCTCAAAGTTTTCAACGTCTGCTGGTAGCCTAAAAAGTATTTACCACTTTTCATGACGAGAGCCAAGCGAGAGTTGATGCTCTCGATCGCCTTTTTCTGTAAATTTAAAAAAATTAATCGCCATTGAAGCATGAAATATGTTGAAATAGTATTTAAAACATTATTTTTTATACTTACTGTTTTTTTTTGGGCCACCATTTTTATGGATTCAACCAGATGAAAATAGATCCCGCCGATCGCTAACACGAGAAAGAAAGAAAGGACGGCGATGTTGGTAGGAACTAGTTTGTTGTGAAAAATAGGGATGTGCGAGTTGGTTTGATTATTCTTGAAAAATATTAACAGTGACGTCATTTGTAGCACATGATTAATTTTGAAATGAAGTTATTTTGACGAATTAGGCATTTTCAGAATGAAAATAGTTCATCATATCAAGCAAACCATAGAAACATGCATACAAATGCATACAAATGCATCGATTTTAATACAAAAAAGCGATAAATAATATAAAATAAATCAACGACACCAATGACGTTTATATAGCGAATTTAAAAGATATAGAGAACAAAAAAAAATTGAAAAAATTTGTTGTCTTTTTATATTTCTGAACGCTTTGTTAGGAGCTTGTGAATGCATATTGTTATCCATTGTTATGATATTGTTATAAATGTTATTATCTTCTCTCTGTCTCTCTCTCTGTCTCTCTCTCTCTCTCTCTCTCTCCCTCTCTCTCTCTCTCTCTTTCTCTCTTCGCCTGAATAAACACTTTCAAGATGTCCTAACTCAAATAGCTTGAAAATTATAAAGATAATGATTACGACGAAGAAGATGAGCTATTACAAATTAAGCAATTGTAACAGATGCATTTAAGACGTTGACGACGGTGATGATGATGATGGAGACGACGATGATGATGATGATGTTGATGATGATGTTGATGATGAAGACGATGATGATGATGTTTAAGATGTTGATGATGTTTATCTCGATTATAATAATAACGATAATAATGATGGTGGTGGTTATAGTTGGGCTAGTGATTATGTTAATGAAAATTATGTTAATTAGAGAGATGGCGGTGATGATGATGATAAAGATGTTATTCAGGATGATAATGATAGCGATGGGGATGATAACGATCGTTCCGACGAGGAAGACGATGGTGAAGGTGATGATGATAAATTCATAAAACTAAACTGTACATATAATCAATATTTCAAGTGGATGTAAATTTCTCCTAATATGACACACACACGCACGCACACACACACACACCCCACACGTGGAGACATATGTGCACATATGATGACGATGATGACGACGACTACGAAGATTATGGCGATGATGATGATGTAGAAGAAGATAATGATGACGATGACCATTTTGTTGATTAAGATGATAACGATGAATTCAGTTCATATATATACTAACATATTAAATGTAGCCATGCATTCATACATAGATGCATAAACAACATTCACATACATACACAAACAAACACACACACACACGCATACATACATACATACATACACACACACACAGACAGATATGCAGACAGATAAATCATCAGCAGAAATGACATCGAAAGACAATTTAACAATAAAAATACATACATTATACATACACAAGTAGTAGCAGTATATATATATATATATATATATATATATATATATATATATAATATTTATATATATATACTTATACATGCATATATATATATATATTATATATATATATATTGTATGTACTATATATAAGTATATACTATATAAGTGAAATCGTCCAGATCATATCATCTCTTTAAGCAATTTAGTTAGTAACGTTCGAAGTATTTTCAATTTTCGTAGCAATAAAATAAGTAATTATAAGACAGTAATAGTAGAAGTAGTAGAAGTAATTGTAGTGGTAGTAAAGGTAGTAGTAGTAGTAGAAGTTGTAGTAGTAGTAGAAGTTGTAGTAGTAGTAATACTATCAAAAGAGCAGTATCACAAAATATAATGAATTATAGGAAGTGTAATTTTTAAACTCCAGGTTAAACATGTTTTTTTAACGTTGATGATGATAATAATTATCTTGGAGATGATGAAAATGATGTTAATGATGATGATAATTAATATTATTAAAAATTATTACTATTCATATTTAATATTATTATTATCATTTATTGTTATTATATGATTTATAATTATTATGACATAATAATAATTATTAATATTGCTACAATTATAACTTATTATTGTTGTTAATGTGATTGTTGTTGTCTGGTTAGTGACGTCATTGTTATTTTTATTGTTATTATTAATGTTGTTATTATTATTATTTATTGCTTATTTATAATAAATTTCTTTCCTTTGTGAGCCATTGTATGTAACCCATTGTTATCATCTGCACT
Source organism: Helobdella robusta (assembly GCF_000326865.2). Lineage (NCBI taxonomy): Eukaryota > Metazoa > Annelida > Clitellata > Rhynchobdellida > Glossiphoniidae > Helobdella > Helobdella robusta. The sequence goes on along the minus strand of NW_008705469.1, from coordinate 232,968 downwards.
ATAGATTTGTATAGAATAAATTCGAATTTTCATTCATTCAATCAATCAATCAATCAATCAATCAATCAATCAATCAATCATTCCTTCATTCATTCGATCAATCATTTGTTTGTTCGTTCATTCATTCATTCATCTATTCATTCATTTCTTCGCTTAATCCGTCCATTAACTCATTCTACCCTTTATTTATTTATTTGGCAATAAATTGTTTGTTTGTTTACTCACATATATGCATACACACATACATACATAAACACAAACAAACAAACATACAAACACAAACACACAAATATTTCTCGGTTACTGTGTATTACTGATCGCGATATATAGATCTAACTGACCGTCCAGAAAACAGATTAATGGCGATGATGATGACGATGATGATAACGATTGTCATCTTCAACATCTTCGTCATCATCACCCCCATCTAGTGACGGTTATGATGATGATCTTGATCTTTTGTATGTATATCCTGGCCGTAATGCACAAAGAACCGGAAATGACGTCAACGGCATTTATAATCTTTCACACGCACACACTGGCACACACACTCACTCACACGCACACACTGACACACACACCCACTCACACGCACACACACAAAATCAATTTTTTTGTCAAAACTTTATTTAATAAATAAATTTAATTAATCAATAAAATAATTGAGTGAATAAAGTTAAAAGGAGGTATAGCAGGGAAGAAATCTCACAAAAATAAGTTGGAAAAATGCTAAATAGATTCTTAATACTATATTATTATAACTATAATTATTATTTCTATTGCTAGTTATAATTTTCTAAAATAAAAGAAAATAATTTATCACTTGACCTAAAATTATAAGAGTTATAAAAACATTTTTTCTAAATATAAATTCAGCGCTATAAAATCACGATGGCGACGACGTCATAGTCGGCGATGATGACGTCACGGTTGATGATGGTAATGATGGTATAATGTTTGGCGGCGGTGATGATGATGATGATGACGAAACACAAAAAACTTCGTTACTAGCAGACGAACTATTCAATGATAATACATTTGATAGGTTTTGAGAAATTTCGATTGGCCGATGTTGTTGTTGATGATGATGATGAAGTTGTTGTTGATGATGATGATGTTGTTGTTGATGATGATGATGTTGTTGTTGATGATGTTGTTGTTGATGATGATGATGATGTTTAAAAATTGTCAGCTTTCTCCGAATAAATTCCAACAGAACACTAGGGAAATCCATAACTCCATCATAACCTATCATGATGATGATGATGGTAGTGGTGATGGTGATGATGATAGTAATGATGAAGGTGGTGGTAGTAGTGATGATGATGACGAAGGAAGTACTGATAATGATGATACCCGGAAATGGATTGATGTCGATGATGGCGTATCTGCCAGTGGCATTCTCGACGATGACGTCAACCCCGAACAGGTCCAAGCCGAGTCGCAACCTCAGGCAGGCCACCAGCGAACCGATCCTTCCCTCATCCACTACCACTACCACATCCGTCTTTTGGTTCTCATCCATCTGGATGAATGAATGAATGAGTGAGTGAATGAATGAATGAGTGAATGAATGAGTGAATGAATGAGTGAGTGGATGATTGAATGAGTGAGTGGATGATTGAATGATTGAATGAGTGGATGATTGAATAAATGAATAAAGAGTTGGTCAGTCTGGCGATCAGTCAGCCAATTAATCAATCAATCAAGAAAATAGTAGCCAGCCGGTCAGCTAATCAATCAATCAAACAACCAACCAACCAACCAGCCAACCAACCAACCAACCAGCGAACCAACCAACCAACCAACCAACTCACAACATTCAAATAACTAGTCGAATTTGACTTGGAGATATCACTGCTCCTAAAATGAATTGTCTTTGCATCTGTATTCGGTGTTGAATGTGAAATCATCATCATTATTATCATCACCATCACCATCATCACCATCATCATCATCATCATCATCATCATCATCATCATCATCATCATTACTTTCATTGGCGTACAAATTCTTAATTGAAGGCCTAGCAACAACGAAATGCCTGTTGTTGTTGATGAATTTTGTTATCATTATCATCACCATCCTCACCATCATCATAATTCTCACCACCACCACCATCATCATCATAACCTGTCGCCAACTACAAAAACTTTGAACAGTTTGGCGTCGTGGTTAATGAAGTTTTGAAGGACGCACGGGAAGTTAACATCTTCTCGGAGGCCATCCTCATTCATGACTATCATCATCTGTGTGTCATCATCATCATCATCGTCATCATCATCATCATCGTTATCATCATCATCATCGTCAACATCATCATCATGACTAACTTCATCAGGGTGTTGAATGTTCTTCGGCAAGTTATCCATGTTCAAGTGCACTGAGATGCTGGATTTGCAAACTATTTGTTTGTTTGCGTGTGTTTGTTTGCGTGTGTTTGTTTGCGTGTGTATATGTGTTTGTATGTTTGTGTGTGTTTGTATGTTTATGTTATGTTATGTTATCTGCTCTATTGACATTCCTCAGAGAATTGTACAGTGACTAAATGCTTTGTCGAACAAATAACTTATTAACTCTCTTCTGAAATATTTTTCTGGAACAATTTATAATAATGTGTGTGTGTGTGTCTGTATGTGTTTGTGTGTGTGTGCATGTGCGCGTATATCTGTGTAATTTAGCCGCAAGAATAAATGAATAATTAATTCATTTCTTCAACAATCCACCGACCAATAGGAAAGCAGAGATGAAATTTCGTCATGACGTCATCCTCCAGGCTGTCACGTGATTTCAGTTCGACGAATGAGGGAATGAAGAATGGATAAGTGCCTGTTTCGTTGTGACGATGACGACGATGATGACTCGTCATATGTCTCGTTAACATAGCAAAAATAAACAAATAATTATCTCTAACCTCGCCACCACCATCCCTTCCACCCTCATCATCATCACCACCACCATTATATTCATCATCATCATCACTACCATCATCATCACCACCATCAATTTCAATTTTCTGGCATTCTTCGGCGAGTTTGTACTGGGCATTTCTGTCGAAGAGCTTGAAGACGCTGGAGATTGGATCGATGATGAGAACGTCATCTTTGTGGCTGCTGCAGTAGTCCTGTGATTGGTTGGTCGAGTAATTAGTTGATTGGTCGGTAGGTTGGTTGATAGGACGATTGGTTAAAAAACACACACAAACACAGACACACACACACACACACTCAGACACACACACAGACAGACAGACAGAAGACAGGTACTTGAAACATCTGAAGCACATTAACACAGCCATCTTCAACAGTCTTAACAAAGTGGTCGGTCAGTTTGTGAAGAATCAGGTCGAAAGGACCTTGGCTATCTAAATCTTTCTCCAAATCCAACTGGAGTTATGATAGTGATGATGGATGAGAAAAAGACGGAGGTGATAATAATGATGATGATCAAGACAATGATGATGATGATGAAGATGATGATGATGAAGATGATGATGATGAAGATGATGGTAACAACGAATTACCTCCACGCATTCTATGCCAGAATTTCTGAAGAATAATTTCAATATTGAAATAATTTTAAAACTGTCATCATCAGCATCATCACCACCATCATCATCATTAAATTTAATAACTAAATAATATATAAATGTAGAAATAAAATAAATAAATGAATGAATGAATAAATGAACGAACGAATGAGTTATAATATTTATAAATAAATAAATAATTATACCGGCACAATTCAATAAATAACTTAAATCTTATCCTCTTAAACTTCTTCTCTGTCATCCAGTAGCCAATTCTCATCTTCTGTCCATCCATTCTTCCTTTTATGAATAATACAAATAAAAATAATAATTATGCTTATTATTATTATTATCAATAATAACTTTTACAATTTTTAAAATATAAAAATTAAATAAAAGTTAATTTAATAATAATTTATTTTAAACACACAAGTGAGCACATTCCAACAAATGAAGTATTTATATATAATGTGTGCTGGTAGGTTTAAAAACTCAGCAGCGATGTGTATTAATATATATATATTTATATTATATTATAATTATATATTCAATAATGAATACCATGTTTTAAATTTAAAATTTAGACTTATACTATAAATATAAAAGTATATAAAATAAATTATAAAACTATAAAAAAAAGTCTTATAGAGAGGTATTCTACTACCTAAGTTTCGTGAATATGAGAATATAATAAAGTTTTATTAAAATAAAATATTTAGTAATTGTTTATTAGAAATTCAAATATTTTACACTAATTATCAAAGTTGAGAAAATGTTGACATAAAATAAATAAATAAATTATAAACTTTTTTAGTTTAATTTAAATGTTAATCTTTAAATTTTAATGCTTTCTTAATTCTTAAGCTTAACTAACCATTTAATAAGTGGAATTCAATTGCAGTTTAATAAAATTTATTTAAAATAAAATCACTAATAAATGAAAATAAGTCTTCTTTGATATTTATTAATTAAATAATATTAACGACGTTTTAAAAAAATCTTACAGATGAATTTAAATTTAAAAATTCCCCTGCCACTGTTTACAGCCTGAATGGTCGGTCTAATGGGCATCAAGCATGAAAATAATTTGTCTTGCCAGGCAAATTCGTACAAAAACTGTCACAAAAATTTAGTTTAAATCAGTAATTTATCTAAAAAACTGTCTGTAAATTATTTAAAAATCATGTTTTAGTAGATATTTTATCATACATTTACCATATTTTGTCATATTTAAAAAGTTAGAATAGCAAACATGTGCACTAAGACATGACACAAATTATAGTAAAGAGTATAGTTTAATCAATTGCAATGCTAAACTAATTTGCATGCAATATAAACGATCGAATGATTTTTTAAAGGATGAAAAAATGAATGAGTGACTGACTGACTGAAGGAATGAATAAATCAATCAATAAAAGAATTATTGATAGACTGATTGGTTGATTGATTGACCAACCGACGGACCGACCGACTGATTGATTGATTGATTCATTTATTGATTGATGGGCAAATTATCTAATAAAATCATATAATGTTTGCGTGTTCAATCATCATTTGAAAGGAATTTTTAAAAATTAAGTCTTATAAACCGAACAACCAGTGCACGCATTTATTATTATTATTATTATTAAAATAATAATTATAATAATAATTATTATTATTTTATATTGATATAATTATGGTGGATATGAACGAACCAAGCTGTCTCGTTGTTATTGTTAGCAGTGACAGACTCGTTAAGATCAATTATGTTAGCTAGATTGCACTAAAATCCTCATCATCAAAATCGTCACCATCATCATCATCATCACCACCACCACCATCATCATCATCATAATCATCCTCATCATTATCAGATGTGACAACAACAACAACAACAACATCGTAATAATCAACACAAGAAATAAGTAAAACAACTACATCAGCATCAACAACATCGAACTTGCATGCTACTACTTTTACAATTACTACTAGCAATAATAGCGATAGAGCTTTTAAGTTAAGGATTAACAACACTTGGAATAAACTTCTCATTAAATAAACATCACACATATGCAGAGACTATGCTAGGAGAAAGAATAATGACACATCGTACCCACGTGTATGTAGGTGATTGGCGGGAATTCCTTTGCAATTACCTGGTATTCGGGAGTGTATGAGCGTGTGTTTCCTTTTAACCAAACTTTGGAAGAAATGTCTCGAACGATGTTTTATCTCATTAATTGTGTCCGCTAGAAAACACAGAATCACACATTCTGGCGTATTACCAGTTCATATTTTTAAAATAACCAGCATCCTATTTCAAATTTTTACAAAAGATGTCTCATACTCGCAAATTCGCAATTTCAACATACCTTCCTAGCTAAAGTTGGAAACTACAAGCCAAACTTCGATCTTTATTGGGAGTGATTAAGATGACGATTAGATGGGGTTGAGATGATTATTACGACGACGACGACGAGAGCTTCAAGGAAGGTTGACGATGATACATTATTTAGTATCAAATATTTACCCTTGAAGGGCCGCATATGTACTTAAATAGCAAATTTTTGACCCGGGGGAAAATTTTGTTAAGTAGTTTGCCCACCCTGATGAAGACGATGATAACAATGTGGGTAATATTTAACATTATTTCTAAAAAAAACTACCAACAGCAAAATAAATAGACGCTTGGAATTAAATCTAAATTTCTTTTTGATTATTCGCTTGTAATTTGCAATCAAATAAAGATGGAAGGATGGACGAATAAATGGATGAATGAACGAACGAAAAAACGAACGAATGAATGAATAAACAAACAAATGAACGAACGGATGAATGAAGAACGAACGAACGAACGAACAAATGAACGAACGGATGAATGACCACTCATTCTGCCAATTTCACAAATGTCAAATAGTAATAATAATAACAATAATACCACGTAAATATAATTTCAACTGAGTTTAACTCGCGCGCGCAAAAAAACGTCGAAAGCAAATAAAATTCAACAGCTGAAAATTAGCGATTCGCAAATTATTGATCTTCCCGAAATAACTATTTATAATAATAATTATATATATATATACTTTATTATTATTATCATATAATTTATTATTATCGTCATATAATTTATTATTATCATCATATAATTTATTATTATCCATAATGATAGTATATTTACAACTGCAAAAGCATTTTCTTTACCAAACGACAAGATGAATTTTGGGAAAATTTCTATGCTATGTTTTGGGCTCTTGGTTCTGTGTGTTTTAGCTGACGGCAGATCCTACAATGGTAAGATTTATCTGAAATTTTCTAGGATTAGTTATTCTAGACCATTTATATTTAATTGCTTATTCCATTGTAATTGCGATGGCAAATGAATTGATTGGTGCACAAATTTACTTTAAGATATTTTGGACCAGTCAGCCTCGATAAATAGTTACTTGTATTATATTTCTCAGTTTTGAGTGGCTGAACTTGTTGTTACATATTGTCACTCTCTAGCCAAAACTTCCATCAAAAAGGAATTAATAATGCGTGCGAATTGACACATAGCGAAACTTCACTTCACAGCAGAACCAGACAGTCCAGTTTTTAATTTTTATGTTTTACAACAAACACACTCTCTCTCTCTCTTTCTCTTTTTTTATCTCTATCTCTTCAGTTTTACTTTTCTAAACTAATTATTTTTCGAAGACGAACATGAAGACGAGATGATGGCGATCGATAAGAGAGCGGCCAGCGAAATGGTCATTGATGTTTTCGTCGTCAGTGATTACTCCATATTCAAAACGTTAGATCGAGAAAATGTTATTATTATGTTTTATTATGATTTTATTATGACTATGGTAATAATAATAATAATAATAATAATAATACTATTAATAATTGGCGAATTGAATAAAAACAGTTGGATGGGTTATTACAAGAATGACAAGGCGAAAGTCTTGGCGAACATCAAGTATTACTTCGCTAATATCGTAAATGCGGTATGAACCTATTTCTTTCTCTGTCTCACTCTCTCTTTCTCTTTATCTCTCTCTATCTTTCTCTAATTTATTATTTTCTCATTTCTTTCTTTAATAAATGGAATCTAAATTTGCAGATTAGTAAGAGATACGAATCGATTAGGACGTCCAAGTATCGCTACTCAGCGCGAATGGTCTCAATATACATCGCCACCGTTCGTCATATTTCTGCTCAGTTTTCAATTTAGTTCGTAGAAGAAAATTGAGTAAATAAATAAATTTTAAAATATTAATAAAAGTAAAAACAAATTATTTCGTAGAAGAAAATTGAGTAAATAAATAAATTTTACAATATTAATAAAAGTAAATAAATTAATTGTTAAAATCGAAAAAGAAATAAATAGAAATTAAATTTTAAAAAATCCAAAAAAACGCAGACACCAGAAGAATCGCCATTCACAGAGACGCCGAAAGTGAAAAATAGCGAGAACAAAGTAGATACAATTGAAGGTCTGAAGGCGTTCGAAAGCTGGATCAAAGAAAAGTCGCTGCAAGGAAAACTTCCAAAATTCAGTGTCGCAACCGCTTTTACTAAGTAATTTTTATTTGATAAATTTAATTAAACTTCATAGATTAATTGATAAAGAACCCACGACATGTGTTAACAGAACACGTGTGAAAATTTTTCATACCATTGATAGACGAGAATTTCCTTGAGATCAAACCCAAACATATCAACATCACCAACAAGCACTATAACATCCTTTTATTTCAGAAGAAAACCCATCAAAAACCTTTAAAATACCACTAGACATTACTGAAAACAGATACAATACCAGAAAAATACCTCCACTCCACCAGGTATGACAGCGTCAACGCTCCAGGCTACGCCTGGGTGGGTACCGTGTGTGAAATCAACGCGAATGCCATGGTTGTTGATACTGGCGGTTACTCCACGGCCGATCTTGCCTCTCATGAAATCGGGCATAAGTCTGCTTTCGTTGATAACATTTTAAATTTGTAACCCAAGCACTATTGTGACATTTTTTCTTCAATTTCGTTATTAATTTTCTAACGACTTATTTGTTAATTAATTAATTGATTAATTATCTATCTATTCTATCATTCATCTAATCATCAATTCATTGTGATGAATTCACACACACACACACACACATTTCAGCCTTGGTGCCAACCATGACGGAGAGAGAGGGAAAGAAGGCAACAACTGTAACGGAAATGACCAGTTCCTGATGACGGCAATCCAGCAAGCTCAACAAATGCCTCTCAACCACCAGAAATTTTCACCATGCTCCGTCAAGTATTTTGATGATAAAGTTGATGCTTTGAAAAAGTTAGTTGAGAGTGGATAACTTTTTTAAATTTCGTAATTTTTATCGACTCTACTTCGGCGAGCTGGTCATCGTGTAAACGCGCTAGGTGTTGTTCTTGACACTTCTGAGAATTAATTAAAAGAGAAATAATACTAATTAAACTAACTACACCAACTCTACTAACTATCATTTCAGAATTAATAAGAATTGTCTAAAACCGAAAGAAAAAACGACCGCGGAAGACTTCTCCAGCCAGTTATCAGTCCTTCCCGGCCAGAAGTTCGATATCGACGAACAGTGCCGCTACATCTACGGGCCAGAATCCTACTACTGCAGAGTCTGTATAAGACATTATTGCAAAAACTATATATACTATCTAGATTACAGATTATGATATCAATAGATGAAAAATTTTACATTTCTGACCCCCAAAACAACGCAACAACAGAGAGCTTCGAGTCCCGAGAACACGATTTGTGAGGAGGTATACTGCTTCGATTCGAAGCAGAAGAGGTGTCTGGGGGGCAACAGATACAGTGCTTATGACGGCACTTCGTGCGCAAATAAAAAGTGGTGTATGGATAAAAAATGTGTCTACGACGCCAAAGCGCCTGTTCTCAAAGGTTCGAAAGTGATTAAGGTTAAGTGTGCTATAATTCAAAATCATTCGAAATTTACTTTATACGAACTGAAAATTAGCAAAATTATTTCACTTCAATTACTTTAAATAAGTAAGAAAGATTTGTAAAAAAAATCCAAAACCTCAAAAGAAACCTGTCCATTCGGAGACAGTGTGGAGCCGATAGAATACAGTGGGAGGCTGACGAAATGTTCCGACCTAAAGCAACAACGACGCGTCTGCACTGAAAATGAATTCATGGCCAAATATTGTTGTGGAACGTGCGAACAGGTTGCCAAAGAAGGACCCCAAGGTTCTCTTCTCTCTATAACTTTTTATTCTTTCTTCCTCACCCTCTCACTCACTCTCTTTTTTTCTCAAAGGTAGTACTCTCTCTCTTTCTGATTTTTTAAAAATTTATTTTTCCCTTTATTTTATCTCTTTTCTTCCTTTCACAATATTTTACAAAAAATTTATTCACAAACCTCCAGAATGTCAGGAAGGTTATTTGGATTATTACAACAACTGTGACGAGATGACGAGAGGCAACTTGCAATTGTGCGAACAGTCATACTACCTGGAGAACTGCTGCAAGACGTGCACGCCCTACGTCAAGTCATTTCAAATTTTACTTTGTCTCAAAATCAAATAAAAATAAATTATTTTAGCCAGTAGTTATAGCAGCAACGATACAAATGATAATGAGATGGTGTGATGATGTAATGGTTAAAAGTGCCTGCAATAAGTGCGGTGCGTTCATTCAGGCTGAAAAATTTTTAAGAAACAACTGTAGAGAAATAACAACAATGATTATTTTCAAACCAGAGAGCTGAACAAATGTAGGAAAGGGACCGGACTAGACAAATCAAGCTGCACTAGCAAGGTAAAATGTAATGGGAGGAGTTGTGCTTATAGCGGTCCTGGTGCCACTGACAGCAGAGGTAGACTTCTGTGTGTTTTCAAAAATAATTATTCTTCTTGAACTATTTTTTTATTTTACATTTTCTACGATTTCATCACAAAAATATTCACACATCAATTTGATATTATTATCATCCTCCGATAAACTTCTTCAAGACAAGAGCCCTACCAAACAACCACAAACTCCTCCATCGTCCAAATGCACCAAGGATGTCCATGAAAAGTGGTGTAGAGATAACATGTCGGACGAGACTAAAAAGAAACTCTACTGCAAAAGTCCGGGCTACGCTGGATCATGCTGCAAAACTTGCCAACCTTACCTGGGTAAGAATTTCGGACGAGAATTTTCGAGTTGGGTTACCGTTAGAATTTTTAGGGAAAAATTTGTAGATGAAAAATTTTGGGTTAACTTTTTTCGGATTAAATTTTTTTGACTAAAAATTTTGTAAATGAGAATTTGGGTAGAAACTTTTGGGTTAACACTTAGGGGCAGAAGTTTTTGGATTGAATTTTGGAGTTAAAAGTTTGAAATGAATAAGTTAGTTTTTAATTAGATTTGTTTTATTAATGCGGTTGGTTTTTGTTTTAGGTTTAAGATTTTATCCGTTTGAATTTGGTTATTAGTTAATTTTTTCATTAATTTAACAATCTGTTCACAAATTTGTTTTCAAAGAAATTCTATAAATTTTCAGGTTGATTACAAACAACTGAAAGTGAATGAAATTTTCAACGAATTTTTTGAGATGAAATATGAAATTAAATTGACTAAACTTTGAAAATTTCTGCCATTAATTGTTCGTTTTTTGAAATAAAATATATTAACATGCACTTACGTGTAAAACATCTAATACATTCATTGTTGTTATTTTATTTCCGTACTAATTTCCCCTTTGGCCTCAACACTGGACCAGAGCGTTTCTACGTAGACCATTATTAACATGAAATATTTCAACAAAGTCATTTTCGGCGTTTTATAGAATTTATAAATAGTAGAACGAAATTAATTAATTTGATCTTCGCCAAGTTGGAAGAGAGAGAGATTTGTTAATTGGTATAGGCCTACCCACCACTTCTTAAAATACGGAACGTATGGGTAAATTATTTTACCAAATATAATGCTTACCAAATTTTTTGATTTGATGATTGTGCCTGAGTTTGCTCTGAGTTGGAGATAGCTTCCGGGGGGAGCTTTGAGCTGAATTACCCCGATATATATTTTTTGTTTTTAAAAATTTTTATTCAAATTCTAACATGCTTGACGAGAAATTTATAAAATAATAGTTGCTATGTTTTTCTCCGTAGAAATCTTTAAATAAGCTTGGGTCTGTAAACATTTTGAAACTACTTACTGAAAAATCGTTGTGTGTTTTTTATCTGAATGATTTTACACAAAGTTGTAATGATATTCCGTTAGTTTTATTTCCATTGCAAAACTTTCAACAAATTTTTTCAAAATTTTAATATAATAAGAAGCCTTTTCAAAAATTCATCTGAAAAAACTGAAATTTATTACAGTGTGATTTCCCATGTAAGTGGCATGAACTGCTGTCACAGTGTTCTTCTTTAGCCTGGTGATATTAAAAAAGTCAAATATTTCATCTCACATTTACTGATACACACGCACACACACACAACTACACCACAGACACACACACACAGACACACACTGCATGTGATAAGCATGGATCTGTTTGCATTCGAACTCAGTCATCGCAACATCAGTGTCGGACAGACACTTTGACCATCAAACCACACACACAAATCAATATAAATTAAAAGAAATTAAAAAATCACCTCTGATATAGGGAGCGCACGTTTTGCAGCAGACTTCCTTGTAATCTGTACAGTAGGTTTTTTTCGTGTATTCATCATAGAGGGCTGTGCTGCACCATTGGGCCTGCAGATCTTGGGTACACGAACTTTTGGGTGGCTGGGAAGGCTGATTGGTGTTCCCGTTGGGCCCTGAAAATAAAATAACACCAACATTCAATATGAAATGTTAAAATTAAGCCATTAAACCATCATTCAACATGAAATGTTAAAATTTTAAAAAGCACCTGAAACGTATGGGGCACAAGTTTTACAGCATTCCAACATGTAATTCTGGCAGTAGGCTTTCCTGCTTGCTTCATCCTTCAGAGCGGTGCTGCACCACTGGACATGTACGTCCTGAGTGCAAGTGCTCTTGGGGGGTTGTGACGGGGGGTTGGCGTTCGGTCTGCGAGTCGTTGCCTGGCTGTCTGTAGATTCCCGCCGGTGATTGGTTTTATAACGTTTTTCTCTTTACGTATAAACTTGTTTCATTTTAAAACTAATGTTTATTTGTTTCAAAATTAAGTTACATTTTTAGAATGAAAGAGATTTTGGTGGGAAATCAGAGAAACAATAACATAAACAAGAATAAAAATAGAACCTAGAATTTAAAAATCAACCGGACCTATGGGATCCGGCTTTATGGAGTTACTGACGCACTTGCCATTGAGGCACCACATTTTGTTTCCGCACGGCGTGCCTGGCAGAACTTTCCTGGCACTGTCCATACAACTGCCACCACGATTTGGATCGCTACAAAACAGATTCCCGCAGTTACTTGGACCCTCTGGCTATTTCGGGGAAAATTGTTTTTAAAAATCATAATTTAAATTATTTTAAAATAAAGAAATGTAAACATGCAATAAGAGAGAGAGAGAGAGAGAGAGAGAGAGAGAGAGAGAGAGAGAGAGAGAGAGAGAGAGAGAGAGAAGGGAAATTGTCAAAATTCAAAACTGATGTTACTAACGATGCAAGATGTGACAGAAAGATCAAAAACCATCTGACACTGAACATTCAGGGAATATTTTGTCCCAGGCAGAATTCTCACATGCTCTGTCAGATCCTCGCGCTTGCTGCCCGTATCAGAGCTCAACATGCAGTTTTGTCTATTGCTAATCATTGGAAAGTTATTCATTCAAAATTTTATTTAAAAAAATTTAAAATAGTACCGTTAGAAATCACCTGTCCAATTTGTAAGCATAATTTTGGAAGAAGTCTCTGGAGCAAGAAGAAAATGTGTGGTGGTTGTTTTTGTGGTAGAGGTCGTATTGAGCGCTCATGATGTAAAGATCTCTACCAGGGCAAGGGTTCCTTTCTTCGTCGTGTGATGCGCCCAATCTGTTGGTTGGAAATTTTTTCCAAATCATTCTAACAAAGATTTTTTAAAGCAACTTATGAGCGGCTGACATTATTTCCGAGGAACTAACACCGAGGGACTAACACCGAGGGACTAACACCGAGGGACTAACACCGAAGAACTAACACCGAGGGACTAACACCGAGGGACTAACACCGAGGGACTAACATGTGCCCCATCTCGTGGGCGGCAGTAAGGACGGTATCTTGGTGGCCGGCGTTGCGCACCACACCCACCCCACTCGTTGTGCAGGACGTGCCCACGTATGCCAGGCCCAACACCGATCCCGAATCGTAGCTGCGAGGCAATTTCTTTCAATAAGTCATTCTTCAAAAAATATTTACAGTAACTAAAATTTTGTTTAACTGTAAAAAAGGAAATTAAACTTTCAAAAATTAATAATTTTTTTAGCTCTATTTTGTTAGATGAGCGGTCCGAGTTTGGAGATGTCGGCGCCACACGCAACCGCTCGTCATCGCACTTAATACTAAGTGCACGTGATACACGGGGATTTGTTTGCGTTCGAACCGAGCCATCACACCACAAAAATTACTTAATTACTCAATACTCACCATGTAAAAGTTACAGCCAGATCGTATTTTGGAAGAGTTTTTGAAAGCATGCGATCATAGTTCCAACGAGCGAATTTTGAGAGGGCGTCGTGGATGTTGAACCTGGTTGCATCGAGTCTGCTCTCTTCCACGAACGAGGCAGCGCTCGGCGTCTGAAATGACGTTGATGAGAGACTTTTTTTAGTAACATTTCAACATAAATTTAATTGAAAAAGTTAAATTAAAGCTTGCTCGGGTTCTTCTTTACTAAAACTATAAAAATTATGACCTCGCATATGTAGTAGCCGACGAGTTTAACGGAATATCTGTATTGTGTGGTATCAATCGACTGGTACTTTTGATGAATCTGGAAACAAATTATGATAATAATAAAATATTAGAGTGAACAAGAATATAAATATTTATAATAATTAAAATTATTACGAATATTTGAACATAGTTTAATGATTTTTAAATTTTCCAACATCCCCCCTAGTCACCCCGTAAGCGATGTGGGCGAAGTAGTGGCGCAACATCTGGATGGTTTCGTCTTTGTTGTTCCGATTGAACTGCATCCACCTTTTGGAAAAAATGATTTCTCAAAAGTTGGGACACAAATAATTTTTCAATTGAAAGTTATTTGTAAAATATTTGTATGAAATCTAGTAATAATTCAATTAAGGATTGTCGTTGAGTGATTCAGAAGAAAGCTTGGTAGATTTCAACTAAACCATAGGCTGCTGAAAAGTAAAAATTTTAAAAATTTACTTTTTGTAAACGGAGTAATCAACAACGAATAAGGTCTCAACTTCCAAATACGTGACACCATGGTTGTCTCGCTTGACGCGGTTGATCTCTCCAGGAGCTCCAGATTCCGATATTTTCTGTCCATTCAGGTAGACCGTGTTTGCTGGTGGCTTCAGCTCAACATCTGTTTGAAAATTTCTTAAAATCCTAAAATTGTTACTTTATTAAAGTTGAATAAATTGTAAAGTCGACCGTTTATTCCGGCTGGCAGTGGCTTCATGAGAGCGACCACGTACTCCTCTCCTTCCAGCACCACTGAATGTTCCTCCAGCGTTTCTTTCTTGTTCGTCTTCTGCTCCAACGTGTTCGGAAACACGCTGTAACTCTCTTTGTCGTGCACAAAGTCTCCTACCTTCGTTTGGAAAGTTTGATTGGTACTCACTTATTTATTCTTAGACTTTGCAAAGACTATATAATTTTAGTTTTCAAAACGATTGTCGAATTTAACAAATTTTATAAAATTTTTTAAAAGGCAAGCATGTTTAAGTACAAGTTTGTTGCAACTACAGCAGATGTTTGTTAGTTTAGTATAAATTTGTGGAATTTAGAAAGAGTTGAACGCGATGCAAATCCGAATATCCTTCAAAATTTGATTAGTCTCGACAGTTAAACATTTTGAAGCAGTTTTACAAAAGTATTGATGAAAAAAAGATAAGGTTACTTGCTGCTCACATATTTGGTCTTAAGAACTCCGTTTTTGATGACTTTTGAAACGATAAATGCGGCAGAATCTTCAACATTTCCATAATTTCTAACCAGCTTTTAATGTTACAAATTTTTTATTTTTAGCAAATTAGTAGAAATCGAACTCTCAATTATTATTTAACCTCTAATTTTGTCATGTGCCACTGAGTTCCATTGGCATCTTCGAGAACATCAGCGTCGACAGCATCAGCCTTCTCCCTCGAGAGGTGCACTGTAAACAGTACATTTTTCTTTATTGGCAGGCTCAGCTCCAGGTTTCTTGGAAAGGAAATGACGACTGAAAAAATTTCAATTTCAATAATGCCCTGAGACAGTTGTACTTCAGCGATAAAAGAAAATATTTCTCTAATTCAACATTCAATAGGTCCAACCATCGTCAGCAGTCCTTGCAAAACTTCCAAGTAGCGTAAAAACGAAAATTCCGCCAAAAATCTTGAACATTTCGTCTAGAGCAAGCTAGAGAGCAACGAAAATGCGCATGTCAACGTCTACTTTAATACAGAAATCTTTTCTGATGAAATTTTTCAATAAAATGCGTTACGAAAGAACATCATTAAACAAACAATTCGCTTCGAAAACTATGCAGCTAGTCAGGGCGCAATGTGAAATCTGTCTGATGCGAGCGGGAGAATGTTTTTGCGTGGTCGACGCTTTATTTTTTTTTCTAGAAACTATCACAGGATTTTTTTTAAATTAACCAAATTCGCAATAAAAGTTTTGTTGACTAATTTGCAACGGTCTGTTTGATATGACGGGTCCATTAGAGTTATCAGATCCTATTATGTCCATGAATTTTTCAAAAACATTTTTCCTATTTGGATATATTTAAATCATATATATATATATATATATAGAATATAACATTAATTAATTAATTAAGTAATGTTATATTCTAGAAATTGAAAAGTTAATTTTTTAATAACTTATCAAAAAATTGATTAAGATGGTGAATATATCATGAACATTTTAAATTCTAAAACATAAAATACAAACTCTTTATTATTCAATCTAGGCTTTCATGATTTCAAAAAAAAAGCTGGTTGAAAAATGAAATATGTGCGTTACGTCGTTGCATTATGCGTAGTTCAGTTTCATGAAATGTCATGCCCACACGAGTATATGAACGATAAATAATAATAATTATTATTATTATAATTATTATTACAACTACAAAAATAATATTGTTAGAACTAATTGCTTATAAATTACTGTTTGTAAATGAAATTTTCCATAACAAATGCTTATTTTTTCAGTAATTTTAAAAAATTTTGGCATAGTCTTGTTCAGGCAGAATCTATTTCAACTTTGATATGTTTCCCATAATTTAATTAATAAATTATTTAATTGGTTCATTTTGAATTTAATTTTAACGTGATTGGGTAACTTTTCAATTTTTTCAGAATTATCGAATTCGCTTCTTGTTATCTTCAATGTAAGAATTTCGACAAACTTTTATTGAAACGTTTCAGTTACGTTAAGACATTGTTGCAAAAAATAATTTTCAATCACAATTTGAAACAGAATGTTCCTGTCACATAATTTCTCCCGGGAATGGTTTAACGTTTTTCAACTTTGCCTCGGTCCAGATAACGTTTACATTAATTTTCTTTTAAAATAATGAGATTAATTATTTAACAAACTTTATTCCAAAAAAAAACTTAAAAATTTCACTTTATTCTGCGCAATAATAACATACACGCGTACTTCAAACTTCAAATTTTATATGAAACTTTATAAAATCTCCATCAAATAATCTCAACAAAGACACCATCAACAAAGATCATTATGACGTCATTGTCAATATTTACAATAAATGGAAAACTTGAAAATCACCTCAGACCCAACCAGCGCACGTTTTGCAGCAGTCGCTCACGTAATAGTAGCAGTAGATTCGTTTCTTACCATCATTGCCCATGGCGTCTAAGCACCACTGACCTCGCGAGTCTTCGGTGCATCCATTGTTGGAGGGGGTTTGGGACGGTGGGTTGGCATCACTGTCCGGTAAAAAGATGTCCGGTCTGCGAGATGATGGCTGGCTGGCTGTAAATTTTTATGGGAAAGTGACTTGATAAGTTCATTTTGTTGAAGATTTAATATTCATTATTTAGTTTGTCGGTTTTGTAAAATGCGAAAGCATTATTAAATCGAAATTACTTCTTTGTTTTTCAATATGGTAGAAATAACAAACAATTAAAGCTTTTAAAACCAGGCCGAATGGAGGTGCCAAGACATTGTTCATTCATGCACCACCTCTGATCGCCACACGCTGTCCCTGGCAGAGCCCTCCCCCCGTTACTCACACAACCACGGCGCTGGGGCACGTTACAAAACATTCTTCCGCAAACGCCTTCGTAGTTGTTATCTTCGGACTTTTAAGAAAAAAAATGTTGTTTCAAGTTTTGAAATTGAACTAGCTAAGAAAAATTGAAGAATTCATATCAATTCAGCTTACAGGGCAGATAGTGGCATCGAGGTCGAACATCAATTGGCACTGAACGTCTAAGGAATATTTTCTTCCTGGCAGAACTTTCAAATGAGTCGTCAGGTCCTCGTGCTTGCTATTCGTTTGCAATGTTGACAGGCAGTTTTGATCAGTGCTAATTAGTGTTAGAATGAAAAATTTTGTTTCAAAATTCTTACGATGAAATATGTAAACTTCTTAGAGTGTACATTTTCCGGTAGGCTTGATTTTATTAAAAAATTCATTTCATTTTTCATGAAATTTCATAAATGAATCAATCCCTAACCAGGCTAAAATCATGTAAAAATACTTTCGCTGTTAAGAATTATCAGGCCAAAATGAAATCTAATTTTTTTTAATATATATATAAGCTTTTATTTTGCACGTATATGGCATTTTTCTCATTTTTTCTCATTCCTGTCCGTCATTCCCGATACCCGAACTGCGATTTTCTAAAATTCCCATTCTTAAAAAAATTAAGTTTTACCATTTCCCATAGGAATTCCATGAGAACCATGTGATTTCCGCACATCCCGTTCCCATGCGCACCTCTAAATTTAACAAATTACTCAGATAGTTTGCAACTGCCAAAACTAACCTGTCCAATTTGTTAACATAATCCTCGATATAACTCCTGGAGCACGATGAGAATGTATGGTAGTTGTTCTTGCTGATGGGATTGTGGTTGGCGTTCATTATGTAGAAATCACTCTCAGGACACGAGTTTCCGTCTTCATCATGTGGCGCGCCTAAGCTGATAGGAAACGTTTACAAAAAAGTGTGTACCATTTATGAATAAGTTGTAATAGGTTGAGAAAGTTTTGTTAGATAATTTGAAAGCAGGTCAATTGAAAATGTCCTGTTGGATAATTTTAAAAGAGGTGGCAAATATTTTGCATGTTAATTCACTGGTCAATTTTAAACTTGCTGATTAACGTATAAATCAGCCCATGGCAAGCACATCGTGAGCGATAGACAAGGAACCGTTGGCATTGGTACCCGACAAAACTTCTCACATGTGCCCTATCTCGTGGGCCGCTGTAACGGTGGTGTCCTGCATTCCCCTGTTGCACACCACGGTAACTGCACTCGGGGTGCATGCTGTCCCTAGGTAGGCTAGCCCCATCGTTTTTCCTGATTTGTAACTGGAGTGACAACATTAATATCATTATTTTTATTAATTTTGAAAAATGTAAATTAAACTAGTCAAAAAAGTTTTAAGTCTAAAAGAATTTTTATGAAATGTAACACTTTCAATAACATTTAAACTGATTGACTGTGAGAATTATCGAACATACGTTCTGGGGTTAGTACTAAATAGCTTAAATAAGAACGGTGAAATTTCATGATTTTGATTTATTTCATAATTTGAAATTTCTTCCGAACATCATCTAACTTCGTAAATGTCACAGCCAAGTCAAATTCTGGAAGGGAGCTTTGACCAGAATATACACGCTTCTCATTCCATTTTATGAATTTTTTCAGAGCAACGCCCATATCGAAATTTGTTTCGTTCAATTTCGTCTCCTCGATGAATGAGGACTCAGACGGAGTCTGAAATTAGGTTGGGGACAGACTTTTCCGATGAAATTCCAAATTAAAATTACATATTTAACAAAAGAAAAGCTTAATAATTCCAATATAATTTATTCTTAAACGGTTTTGATGGGTTTTTCAAAAATTTACACCTCGCAAATGTGGTAGCCAACGAGTTTTACTGAAAATCTATATCGAGTGGTATCAATGGACTGGTACTTTTGGTCAACCTGTAGAACAAATGAGAATTCTCAATAAAATTTTCAAAAAAGGCTAAAATAATTAATAACATTAATATTTTTATGATTATTTAAACGTAATTTATAAAAAAATATTTCATTCTTCGAGTTACTCACCCCGTAAGCGATGTGAGCAAAATGATACCGCAGCATCTGAATGGCTTCATCTCTATTGTTCCCACTAAACTGCATCCATCTTTTGATGAAAAAAATTTTCATAAATTTTCAAACATTTCTTTGAAATATTTGCAAAAGAGTTAATAATAATTCAGTTTATTTTCTGTAATTAGGAGTTTTAGGAAAATGTAGGTAAATTTGTATTTAATGTTCGATTTATAAACTTTGTAAAATTTTCCAAAATAATGCTGAAGAAAAATGTAGAACTACTTGATGTAAACGGAGTAATCAATAATGAATAAGGCCTCTATGACCAGATTTGTGGTGCCATCGCGGTATCTCTTGGCGCGGTTGACCTCCTCAGTTTCTCCAGAGCTTGATGGTCCCTGTCCTTTTGAGGTGACGGTTGAAAGGTTTAATGAATATTTTGAAACGATCATTCTACAGCGAGAACATTAAATATTTCTCTATATTAACTTGGAAAATAACCATTTCAATATAAATGTTTAAAAACACTTTACCATAACCGGCAGCAGTCCTTGCGAAACTTTCAAACAACGTGTAAATGAAAATCCCAACAAAAACTTTCGATAAGCGCATTTTGGCCAAACCAAGTCAGAGCAACGAGATGAATAAATGTCTGCTGTAGATATAAGTAATTATTATTATATACAGAAATGTTTTTGGTGAAAGTTTTCGACAAAATGCGTTACAAAATTTCATTAAACAAATAGTTGCCTTCGTAAAAAGTATATTTAATTAGCTGGCAGAGTATGCGTTTAATACAATATATACTGAATTACAATCACATGTACGTGGTCGTTCAGCCTACTCAAATAAGTTTGAAAATCATTCCAACTGTTTTGATAGTAATAGTGATGCAGATTCGTTATCAGAATTGCAAATAACGTCTCATATTTTCAAAGAAATTTTGCGTTCAGGTTTTTCAAGAATTTTTCAATAAAATATATTCTGCACTTGAATATTTTTATCGCTATTTCACAAATTTTTATAAGAAAATTAACTTAGATTAAATTTGTAGTCAAACATTCTTGAAATGAAATATTTGTAAATGAATGAAAGTTGATCAATTCTAGTTCTTAATTCCATTTCATCGTGATCTTCACCTCATTAAGCCCTGTTTAATAATTAACAATTAGTGTTTTAGTTTAATGCGGCTCAGAATATATCTACAATAAATTCGAAATCAGTAATAATAATAATAATGACAAATAGTATGAATAATAATAATAATACTTGATGGAATAATGGCTAACGGCGTCTATGGTTTCAACTGACTGCTGGCAGACCTCCTCGTGAATCTCGCCCAAGTTCTCCCAAAGGTAGAAATCAAAATTTTTGCCCTCTGATCTTATTAAAGCATGCTAGTGTGGTTCATTTGCCGCTCTTATGCACAGAAGTTGGATACACGAGAAGTGAAAGTTGCAACGAAGTGTTTGAGTTCATCATTGATTTCCTAAAACGTTCAATGCGTGGGCTTTATTGTAAATATATTTCATCTCTGATCTAATCATCATCGTCGTCGTCGTCGTCACCATCATCTCAGATGCCAATGTGATCACCCTTGACATATCACCATAATCATCTTCTAAACTATAACCTCAAAACACAATCGATCAATTAAAGGTTATAGGTTAAATAATGATAATAATAATGATGATGATGATGGTAAATTTGTATGTGTAGATGTATAATTCGTTATATGAAAAACATATGTTTATGATGATTTGGGCAATGACGATGATGATTTGGACGATTATGATGATGATGATGACGACGATGATGATGACGAAGATGATGATGGCTTTTCATTTCAAATAAAATTTAAAAATCGTCATCATCTCAACATTAATATCAAAATTTCTCAATTAAACTCCATCGATCCATTGAAACTACAAATTTAATTAGCAAATTTAGTTTTTTGATGCAATAAATTTAACAAAAAAAAATTTATCCCTAGTGAAACGCTTATAATATAACGACTGCTGAATGAAAACTTTGAATTTTGGATGAATTTTAATGATAGAATATCATGATTGGATATTTGGCAATATATTTTATCATTGTCAGTGCTCAAAGTAATGTTATACATAGTTTTTTTTTATTTATTTTTGTTGATATTTTGGAGAAGTGGAGTTTAAAAGTTGAAAAATATTTATTTAAAAATGTTAAAACTTCTGTTGAAAAATCCCAAAATGTTATTTTATAAATTAATTCAGAAGTATAAAAAAGTTTTGAATAAATAAAATTTAAATAGAAAGATTACAATTGCTTCATTTATGTAGCGCTCTACTTGCAGTTTTACAGATGGACACGTGCAAAACGCAGCACAACATATCTCAAACACACACACACACACACACACACAATCTTCTCGCAATCGAACTCGATCACCCCAACTCAGAAGCGAACACGGCGACAAAAAATTTATTAGCTGATAGTGACAAATATAACAAAAAATCAACCACTGACAGCCTCGGAGGGCAGTTCGGACTGCCCTGGCATCGCAGGGCTCAATGTGATTCTTTCAACAAACCCCAGAAATAGAAATTTCTTTCCTCTGACCTTTAACCCAAACTCGAAAAACCAAGAAATAATAATCAGTTTCAAGAATCCAACGCTTATTTCGGGTGAGTTGAGGATCAGTTCGGAGAATTTGGGAAGGTACTCCGTTTATGGCAAGTCTAAGACGGAGAATTTCGATCACGACTTTCTACAGATGGCAAGGTGGACTTTATGAATTGGTTTCCATATTTTATAAATTATTGGTCAATAACGATGAAAAATGTTTTTGTTTGGTTTGATTTCACATTTCAAATTCAAACCGCCTTTCAACTAGGCAATCTAAATTCATCACAACCCTTCAATCCGCAAACACTTCAAGCATTAAAAAACAATATAACAATCGAATAGAATAATAACAATATTAATATAATCATTTAAATACAAATAATATTAGCCATAAAATTCGTCAGTCATCGTACATTCTGCCGAACGCTCTGATGGAGCAATTGCACATAACAGTCAACGCCAAAGACAACAGTAAACAATGTGTCATCATCGATATACAGATTTGCCCGCTAGCCAGTTAAATTATTTCTTATTATATTTATAATAATTATATAATAATTATTAATATTTATAATTATTATAACACAGTTGAGTATAAATATTTTACTTTTTTCTTGTGTACTATATGTGAAAATTGTCAACAAATTTTAGGAATTTTTAAAAATGGCAGTCACAAAAAGAAATAGTTCAATTGAGACTAAAATATCTTCACTGAACAGTGACAAAAGTTATCAGTACCAGAATGGCTTTTGAGCCAACACGAACACCCATCCCAACAACGACTCCATTCAAACTTGCTACAACTAAAACTACTACCAGTCGAAATACCTTTGACAATATCATCTCTAGTAAGACAAATTTGAAATCCACAACTATGGCTGGTACTAGAACTACTGTGAGATATGAAACCACTGCTATTAATTTGAGATCAAATACTTCTGCTGCTGCTACTACCGTTACTACTACCACTACCACCACTACTGCTACTTCAAAAACTTCCAATATTACCAACAGAATTACTACCTCGCGGCTGGATAATGGTTCGTATTTTTGTGAACTTAAAATATTTCAACAATTTTAAATTTTTCACAATTTTTCTCTAAAAATTCCAGAAATTTACAACTGCAAAACCAGAAATCCTTCTCGACAGATCTGCCAACAAAATATATCAAATGCACGAAATGTGGTGACTGCCACATGCGGCTCTGCCCTCGAGATTCTAAGTGGGGTCAGAGGAATGAAAGATGTGAATGATGGTGGTGGTGATGAAAGGATGATGAAGAAGTAAGGAAGACGATGATGATGGTGATGATGGTGATGATGAGACAAGATGCTGAGGTGATGAAATGAGATGGTGTTGATAATTTTCGAAATTTTTTTTTGCCAAATTTAGTTGTAAACGATTTAAAAAAAAGATTTAACTAAAATAAACAAATGAATTAATGGAATATTTCCATTTTTATGACAAGTATGAAAATAAAATTCGTCAATCTTCTCTTGAAATCTGCTACCAGATCAGTCATCTCACGCATAAAAACCTAACTAACATCACCCATGCAAACAGATGTACACACATACAGACACACACACATACACATACATACAAACATACATATACACACACATACAGACACACACACATACACATACATACAAACATACATACACACACACATACAGACACACACATACATACATACATACAAACATACACACACACACATACCTACACACACATACATACATACACACAAACATACCTACACACACACACTCACGCATACTGGCATACATATCAACTCAACAATCTTGTAATATCTTTCATTATGAAACGTCATTTCCTTCTTAACAACTTTTACTATTGTTATTTCGCACTGTTATCTAGGCATATTTTTCTAAATGAATACACACACACACATATATATATACAAACACACACATACACACACATATGTAAACAAAAACACACACACACATACAGACAAACATGCAACCAGACATACACAAATGAATAGTTTCATAACTGATTTAATTCGGAGAAAGGCATTTGGATTGAAATCTAAGAAATTGATGTTGACGAGGAACAACAAGGTCGAAATTAAGTAGTGCTAACCATGTTTTTGACGTAAGAAGAAGAAGAAAAAGAAGAAGAAGAAGAAGAAAAAGAAAAGAAGAAGTAGAAGAGGAAGAAGAAGAAGAAGTAGAAGAGGAAGAAGAAGAAAAATAATATTTTTATTCACTTGTTTTATTTCGTTCTGAAAATATTTCAATTAAGTACCTTTAAAAAGTTTTGGTGATGACTCTTTTGCAGAATATAACAAGAAACAACGTTCAAAAAACTGTTGACAATCATGCAGACATGTTTGTAATTATGTGTTTGTGTTTGTTTGTTTGCTTATTTGTTTGTTCGTATGTTTGTGCGTGTGTGTGTGTATGTGTGTAAATATAGGCTGGTAAAGTTAGGAGATAAAGATTTATGCTATCAAGAATGTGACACTTCACTAAAGAAAAATGATAATGTTTTATGCGTTTGAATGGCCATATCTCTTTTGAAAATAACGATGAAGATGATGATGATGATAACGAAAAAGAAGAAGATGATGATGATGACGACGAAGAAGAAGACGATGATGATGATGATGGTGGTGATGATGATGATGATGACAGTGAGGGTGATGGTGTTGTGATAACAATGTTGATACTGATTGGAGGAATGAGAATTAGGTTATTAGAAAAAATTATTTACGAAAATTGAAGCTGAAAATTGTAGTTCTATTATAAACCTCAATAAACACACCTACGCGCACACACACAAACACACACACACACACATACACACATATTTATATATAGACATATATAAATATTAATCTGATTTTGACATTTTTCAGCTTAATTATCACTTAAAAACTTTTATTACAAGCAATTAATAATGTAAATAAACCGATATATGTTATGCTTAACTGTATGTATGTATGTATATATGTATGTATGTATATATACATGTTTGCATGCTTGCTTGTTTGTATGTATGTTGCTAAACTTATTTATATAGCTCTTAATTTCTCACCTTGCTTTGATGAGGAGACAAACTTTGAAATCGAATCCTTCTTTGTAAGGAACTTAAACTTCTGGTGTTTGCTAGGAAGGTGAAACTAATAAAATTTATTAAAATTAGTGATAAATATTTAAATATAATTAATAAATAATCATATTATGATAAATTTTTTTAACTGTCAATTGATTTTTCAGAATTTTCCATCAAAAACATTTTATTCTTCCAACTTTCTTCGTTGAGATCCTAAACAGGCAAACATGGGAAAGGGATTGGTGAGTATTTTTATTATTAATAATAATTATTATTTTTATTATTATTGATTAGTTTTGTTATTATCATCATCAATATTATTACTTTTATCAGAAGTATCCAATTTAAAAGTAAAGCAGTTACACAGCAAAATGTTAAATATTTAGTACAGAACCAGGAATACTTAATACTTAGTTATGAATATTTATTACTTAGTTATGAATATTTATTACTTAGTTGTGAATATTCATAACTTTAATTATGAATATTCATTACTCAATGGTTACTACATAAAATTACTAACATTTGCACCATTTTAACATTTTCAAGGGTTATTTCACTGGCTATCCGTTACACGTTTTTCTGGTCCTGGCAAATGAGTTCTGCGAAAGATTTTCATTCTACGGAATGAAGGGTGAGGTTTTTCAAGATTAAAATATAGGTGAATAAATAATTTGGTGATTGTTGTGGCTCTGTCAGTAGTGTGCTTGTTTTTGAGTCGTTGTGACTGGATTCGAATGCGAAGTGATCCACGCGTGTCTTATACAAAAATGTGTTACTAATAATTTAAATGCACGAAATAGTGAATTTGACCGAATAGTTGATCCACTAGTTGAATACCAAAAAACTCGGTATTTAAAAAAAATTTAAGATACAAAACTAGTTAGTGAAAAAAAAACATTTGGCCATTCATGTCTAACTAACATTTTTTTAACGAGATAATTTTCAGTTTCTTGGTATGATTAAGATATTTCAAGGGCTACAACGGCCAAAATAAATTTCCCCCTACTAATGATCATCAGTTATTGTCCTGAAATCTAAAAAATGTTATGGCCTAAACAAAAATTGCAATATTCGACTATTCGA
Source organism: Helobdella robusta (assembly GCF_000326865.2). Taxonomy (NCBI): domain Eukaryota; kingdom Metazoa; phylum Annelida; class Clitellata; order Rhynchobdellida; family Glossiphoniidae; genus Helobdella; species Helobdella robusta. The sequence continues at coordinate 206,261 of NW_008705469.1, read as the reverse complement.
CTTCAAGTATGGCCGAGGCAGAATGTCAAACTTCGACCGATTGTTTGACCACATTAGTAACATCGTATGCAAGTAGCAGTAGTAACGGTAGTAGCAGCAGTAAAAGTAGTAGTAATTTAACAACTTTATATTTTCAGCCGTCTTGATTTTCTACCTGTGGAAAGGCTTAGGCTACGAAGAAGACACATCAACAGTATTTTACCACACCTTCGTCGTGTTTTGCTATGCCACGCCGATACTTGGCGCCATGATCGCCGACGGCTGGCTTGGAAAATACAAGTTAGGATAAATTAGTGGCATGGAAATTTCCCGTTCACTTTCTATTTTGTGTTTTTTGAAGTCCATTAAGCCCATTTTATTATATTTATTTTCAAATTAACGACTTGTTGAAACAAATTTACTTTGAAATTAATGACTGAAACTTCAGGACAATTCTGTACGTCTCCATCATATACGCCTGCGGAAGCATCCTTATGACAGTTTCGGCCATCAAGTTCACCAGGTTGCAATCAAATTGAGTTTCGTTCACATCAGCAAAATTTATGCTTTCATTTATTTACTTTTACATATTGATCCATCTTTTTCTGATTAAAAGACTTGTATGATTCGTTGAATTAAAAAGTTAACTCAAGTCAATACGTTTAAATATTTTTCAAATTTCATCGAAATTTTATTGAATAAAACATTAATTTACGTAAATTTATTCATATTAATTAAAATTCATGCAAATTAGATGGCTGGCCTTTATAGCCTTGTTAGTGATAGCCTTCGGAACGGGTGGAATAAAACCGTGTGTCTCATCATTCGGGGGCGATCAATTTAAAGGGGACCAGGTCGGTTGGTTGAATGATTGGCTGGCTGGCTGGCTGGCTGGCTGGTTGGCTGGCTGGTTGGCTGATTGGTTGGCTGTCTGGCTGGCTGGCTGGCTGGTTGAATGATTGGTTGGCTGGCTAAAAAAATTAATAAAATTATATCCAATAGAAACGGATTTATAAGTATGAATGCCATGACACAACAAAAAGTGTGGACCCCTAATTAATAAAAACCCCTTAAACAAATTTTTTTTTGGAAACTCCAGGGCAGAGCCCGCCCGCCCCTATATTAAATCTACCCAGATTTTAAATAATTTTACAAATTTTATAAATAATAGTTATCTTTTATAATTATGTCATAATTACGACATATTATTTAAATTATATTATCATAACATTCACTAGACGAGGCAAAAAGATTCGTTCTTCTCGCTGTTCTATCTGACGATCAACATTGGCAGCATGATTTCTACTCTCATAATACCATCTTTAAGAGGTGCTATAATAATTATATTATTATTATTTACCAATATTATTATGATTTTTAATATTTGTAATTATTAATAATTATTGTATAACATTTTATAGGTAACATATCGTGTTTCGGTAAAGACTGTTATGCCCTCTGCTTCGGAATACCGGCCATCCTCATGATCGTATCTATCGGTAATTTCTAATTTTTACGAAACTTTCGTATCTATCGATAATTATAAAGAAATATTTACAATTTTCAGCATTGTTTGTGCTGGGGACGAAATGGTACACAATCAACCCACCTGGAGAAAGTATTCTGAAAAGATTTTTTGGATGCATTGGGGTGGGATATGAATTTTTAGCTAAATCTTTGTTATTCATTCCTTCATCCGTTCGTTCATTCATTCATTCATCCATTCATTCATTCATTCATTCACTCCATTCATTCATTCATTCATTCACTCCATTCATTCATTTGTTATTGTTTTAAAATAAAATTGCTATAACATTTTCCCATTTCCGTTTCAGAAAGCCCTGAGTAGGAAATGCTGTTGCGCCTACAATCCGGACGGCGTCAAGAAGGATCATTGGCTGGATTACGCGTCCCCGGAGTATGACGTCAGTAGTAGTAATAGTACTAAGTTGTAGTAGCAGCAGCAGTAGTAGTAGTAGCAGTAGTAGCAGTAGTAGCGCTGAATGGGTTAAGGTCAGGGTTGTAGTAGTGGCAGTTGCAGCAGCAGCAACAGTATTAGTTGTAGTATTAGTAGCAGTAGTAATAGTATTAGTAGTAGCAACTTATACAAACGAACATACAAACGAACATACAAACGAACACACAAACGAACATACAAACGAACTAACAAACAAACTTACAAACACACACAAACACATCCAGCAACCATTCATTGAAGATGTAAAAGACGTGATGAGGGTCACCTGGCTCTTCATACCGCTTCCCGTTTTTTGGACACTTTTCGACCAAATCGTAATGAAAATTTTCTTCATTTTTTTGTAATTGCTGATTAATTTTAATGAAATAACATTTTGGATTGGCTTAATGAGTAGAGGCGTCTGTATTTGTGCAGTAGTAACCTGGTTCGAATGCAAATAGATCCCTGCCTATGTGAGCAAAATGTGTTCGATGCGTCTATCCAGTTTATCCTGGTGTGTTGTTATCACTTGGGGTGGTTCAGTGAAAGCAAAACTATCTATTTAAAACACTAAACAAATTGAAATAATTTTTATTTAACGAATCACATGTTTAGTAGACACTAATTTCAAAAAATGGTTCCAACCAGGGTTCCAAATGGACCTTCCAAGCTCAAATGATGAATGGAGATTTCGTAAGAAATTATTCACAAACAATTATTTCATAATAAAATTATTTATTAATATAATTATAAAGTATTATTATTATTAATAATTTCTTTTAACACTGTTTCTATCATTGAAATAATAATTGAATCAAAATAATATTTTCCCCTCGAAAGCCTGGCTTGACTGTATTCCCAGACATGATTCACGTGAGTCCTACAAGAGCATAAGATTGATATTAATAAATAATAATAAATTAATAATAACGAGCTTTTATCATCATCATCATCGTTATTATTATTATTATTATTCCCTCTACAGTTCATGAACCCATTGTTGGTTGTCGTAATCGTGCCTTTTCTGGAGTACGTCATCTACCCATGCCTCACACACCTCCACATACCCAACAGGTGACAACACTTTTTCTCAATTCTGTCTTCAGTGTTCATCGGTAATATCAGTGAATTCAGCAAAGAATACGCAAATACAAGTTAACATAATTTGCAGGTACCTACATTTAAATGTAGATGTATTCCAACACGCGAAACCACACATGGCAGTCGCAGATGCTTAGATAGATTTGTGATTTCTATCGATATTATTTCAGAATTATATTATGTTTTACTTTGTTCACTTGATTTTAATGTGAAAGTTCATATAGAGTAATGATTATGAACGTTTCATGCAGGCCTCTGCAGAGGATGTCACTGGGTTTGCTTCTAGCTGCTGTCTCCTTTCTCATGACTGGATTCCTGCAAACTGCCATTAACGTTAGCAAATTGAATCGGCTTTTGTTCAAATTGAATCGGCTTTTGTTTGTCAACATTTTCAACTTTGAAAATTTGAATAAGAAAATAATAACAAGAACATAATAACAAGAAGAAAATAATAACAATAATATTTTTTATAATTATTTTACTTCAGAAAGAAGAGCCAAGTTTCTTAGACAACCAAGCCAAATATCAGATCATAAACGCCGCTCCTGAGGACGTGTTTGTCCAATTTAAAGGGCTCGCTGGGAGTGCTTCTGATTACAATTATTCCATCGAATCTTTAAAGGTTGTTTTTTCAGTTTTCATAAATTTCATTACAAGTATCTTCCCGTCAGTGGCAATCGAAGTTTTTCATCTGGTAATCAAAAAGCTAGTTAGTTAGGACACACATATAACAAATTCTTTCTAAAAAAAAATAGTTGCTTCAATGTTTCGTGTAATTTTATTTTTTAAATTTTTAATTTCGAAAAAATTTTCTCCCCAAAACCAGGCGACGACTAGATACGCAGACGTCCTAGCAGGTAAGTACGAGATAAGTTTGAACATTTCAACGGGGGGACCGCAAGAATTCGAACTGAAACCTGGAACGGCATATCAGTTTTTCATCACTTATAACAAGATATACAACGTGAGAACATGTTCACTCGGTGTCATGGAGTGCAATTTTCGTTACTTCTCATCGTGTGGATATGCGACTTTGATTCATTTAAATGGAGTTGCATTTATTCTTAAAAATTAAAAATTATTTTGGATGTGACACGTTTAAAATTTTGAGACATTTAAATTTACACAAATGAAAACTCAATCAACCTGCACGAGACAAACTTAAGTTTAAGGAATTATTCACAGGCAATTTTTTTATAGATGAGAATTTTAAGAAAATTTAATTAATTTTAAAAAAAATTTGTTTGAATCAAAAATTGTATATTTTCATCATTGTAGGTGACACAGAACGTAACGTTGCATACGGAGAAAGGTGAATCGACTCATAGGTCTGCACTGAGTTCCTCGTCTATATTTCAATTCTAGTAAATTTCACGAATTGTTTTTGTCAAGTTAAAAAAAAGAGTAACTTCTTTCTAGAAATCAAACGCGTGACAATGAAACATTTCAAAAACTGAATGATACCAGCTTGGATAATCTGTTTCAAAGTTAAACACTTTTTTGAAATTTCATTGATAGAGTTTTCAACGGACTCGATAGACCTGTTGACGTGAGGGTGTACGCTGAGAAGGGGAAGGACACGATCGAGAAGAAATTCATCAATGTTTCATCTATGACCGTCTCGAGGCACGAAACTCTTCCATTTGGCGAGTAAGAAGAGAGAGGAACTTGGGAATTTTATGAAATTAAAGTTTAATAACTTTTCAATTTTCACGAAAGCTGATGATAACACAGTGTTATTTGTTTTTCACGGCATCATTTAAAGCATCAAGAGCGTATGAACCAGCAAAATTATTCACTCCACATCAGACAGATTTCCATGCGTTCAAACCCGGGTCACCGTGACACAAAATTAGGCGCCACTAACGAGTATTATCATTCTAATGATTAGAAAGAGATGATTCAATAAATGAAATTCAATATTTATAGTTTCAAAGCAGAGTACAACATCACGGTTGGTTCTACCAACATTCTCAAATCAGTCCAGTCAAAGAACGGTCCAATCTATACATTGCTACTCGCAACCAATAATGGGGGAGATGTGAGTTGGGGTCCTGGTAATGATGATGATGATGATGATGACGGCGATGATGATGTTAATGATACTGGCAAATATTTCAATACGATTCTTAAATCAGTAAACTCCGAAGCAAAATTCCCTAATCTTATTTCAATTTCTACACCACACAAATTTCGATTTTAACGCTACCGACTTAAATTGCATTTTAGTTTTCGCATTGACCTAATTACAAACTGGCCCGATTTAAATTTTGCAATCAGGTTGAACTGTCCCAGATTATGGAGTTGGAGCCCTGGAAGATCAACATATTCATGCAGACTCCCCAGTACGTCGTCATGTCCTTCGGCGAGTGCCTCTTCTCCGTCACAGGACTGGGCTTTGCATACACGCAGGTCACACACACACACACGCACACATATTCTCACACACATATTGACACACACACATATTCTCACACACACATATTCCCACACACACACACACACACACACACACATTTACATATTGTAGGCACCTCCTTCCATGAAATCAATCTTAACAGCCATCTGGTTGTTGACTGTCTGCATAGGGAACATCATCATCATCATTGTTCAAGCTGCTTCTAGCGGGGCAAATCCAGTTAGTTTTTTTTATCTCTTTTGTTATAATAATCATTGGTGGAGTAATGGTTAGAGGCGTCTGGTCTTGCGGGGCTGTGACCGGGTTTGAATACAAAGATATCCTGCTAGTTTAAAAACAAGTCGTATGGCGTGTTGATTTACTCAAATTTTATATTTATTTTATACATTCTTGTGAAATATTTAAATTCATTCTATTTGCTTTGTTTAAATAACAATTGTATACTAAAGTTTATATTCGCGAAGTTTTGGCAAAAGGTTGATTTGATTTTATTGACAAAACTGGAAAGAATCAAACCCAAATAACCAACAACAGGCAACGGAGTTCTTCATCTTCTCTGGCCTCGACTTCCTGACGTTCATTGCATTCGCAGTCATGAGTATCTTTTACACCTACGTAACCCCGAGATCACAGACGAATATCGATTCGATTGAAAATAAACTCGGAAATGATAACAAAGGAGTTGAGTTGTATGAAGACATCATTGGGAGCACTCCTCGCTATGATTACATTGATGAGAAGGCGGTGAAGGGGATAGCGGACCGCGGACATGTTGTTTCAGAAAAGGAGATTGGGAATGTCAAGAAGTTGGATTCTGTTACTAGTTTTTAAGGATTTGCATTTTAAAATTTGAAAAACATAAAGGATTTTGTTGAAAATTGTAAATAACTTGATTACTTTAATTATTACATAAGCATTTTTGATATAAACATGACACTGCGTGATAAGCAAGACAAGATTTGATTATGAAGATTCATTCAACTCTCAATCGAATAAGCCTCATTTTTTAACTCAAATTGAATATTATTTCGATAACTTTGCTCCCGAAAATTGAATTTTATGTCACTAATTTCTTTTGTAGAGATTGTAAAATGTTTATAAATGGGAATAAAATTATTTCTTTAATTAATCTTGAAAAACTTTTATTGAAATTTGCAGTCCTAAATTCATTCCATCTAATAAACGTTACACCATTGAAAATGTAATGAAAACATTCCACCGGATGTGAAATATTAAATCCAATTTCTTAAATTTACAACATCTTATAGCAGAAAGTTAATCTTTTTTAAAACTTTTCCATCAATACAAATTTTCATATCATGTTCAATCGCAGTTCTCAATTTAACGGATGTTCGTATGTTTAAACACACGAAAAAAGACTATGTGAACCATTAAGGAACTGGTTCAGCTAATTGAAATATTAATCACTCGGACATTAATTAAATGACTAATTAATTAATTATATTTTATAATTACTCTTTCACTCAGTTGTTAATCTATCCAAAGACACTTAACCAGAAATAAGCTAAACTGAACTATTTGGTCAAGATTAAAATTATTCCTATAGAGAATGAAAAAAATAGTTTTACCGATGAAATATCATTTTTTTAAAATAATTTCAAGATGAATGAGAATAAAATAATTCTGAAATTGGTTCTTAAAGCTACTGGCAGATACAATTGGCAGTTGTATCAACGCTTGAGACAAACATTCACTGACGGGGTGAAAAAAACATTGCAGGCTTAATAGTGACGATGGTGGTGATGATACTGATGATGATTATGGTGATGATGATGATGGTGATGGTGATGAGAGGTGGATATTCATGGTGATAGCAATAATAATTTTTGTAATGTTATAGAGAGAGAAGCGAACGAATTTAATGGCGTTTATGAATAATTGAATAAATAAATGAATGAATAAATGAATGAACGAATGAATGAACGAACGAATGAATGGACACAAAAAATGATCTAATTATTAATTGAATAAAGGAATGTACACAAAAATGAATGAAAAACAAAACATCAACATCATCATTAATTCATATTTCCCCATGAACCATTCATAGGGAAGCATGAATTATAGTACAAGCCTGTAATACAAATTTTTATGGTAGTTTCTCGTGCGACGAGCAGTCGTTAGAATAGTGTTCTAATGTTCTGTCAGATGGATGTTTCAGATGCTTCGGCGTAAAAATGTGATCTATGCTACGATGTGTTTGCTTTTTGTGCTTGTCTGAATGAAAGATCATTATTTGTTTTAATATTTATACTTAAATCAGTACTTTTGAAATGTTAATTATTCTTTTTTGTAGCTGGTATTATTTCTTTTTAGATTTGATGGTGCCAGGTCTAAAGGCTCTAGAAATTCAATCACTTCTAAAATATAAATTTGATTAAATTTGATTGAAAAATATCGCAAAATCATTCAATAATTATTTAATTAGAGTATATGAAATGAAAATTTGAAATTAACTTTTCTAGAATAAGTACAAATTAAAACTTCGTGCCAATATCATTTGGTGCTGTGTTTGTAAAAATTTTAAAGAGAATTTCAAAATGATTCGAAATAATTTCCCGTTCCATGCATTTATATTCAACTTCATTCACTTTTCTTTCTAGATTATTCATTTGGTTGAACAACAAATTTTTTTAAATTTCAAAACTCTACATACCAAGAAGAACTATTTCAACAAATTTAGGTCGGTTAGCCATTTTTTCCTCTATTCAGTCAATAAATTTATTACCTAGAACGTTGGCAACTTGTGCGTGTGTGTGTGCGTGTATGTGTGTGTTTGTGTGCGTGTATGTGTGTGTGCGTGTATGTGTGTGTTTGTGTGCGTGTGTGTATCAATGACATGCTCAGTTAGCTTCAATTGACACTAATAACTACAAAAAGTTGTCTCAGTTGGAACAGAAAAAATTAGAACAATATTTGACGTTTGAATGAGTGTATTGTTCAGTTCATCAGCCAGGTATAACTATACGGTACATTGGGTTGTATTAATACACCAAAATGTCTATAATATATATATATATATATATATATATATATATATATATATATACATTCATATACGTGATGTCTTACAATTATTGTTGTATATTCTGAGTTTTATTTTGTTAGACATGATAAGGTTTTAAAGTAGAATCGTCTTTAGGACCAATTGTGATGTCCAAATAAAATTCATATGTGCCAGCGTGTGTGTGTGCGTATGTATATTAATGTATTTGTATTAATATCCTAATCTATTTGACCAGTTTTTATACGGTACTGTTTTTGAAAAAAATTCGTTTCATTTTATAAAAAAGTTTCGCTTACAAAAAGTTTCTTTTGCTAAGTTTTATTGTTTTAGATATTTATAAATTTAAGCATTAACCGAAAAAATCATTAAAAATTATTTCCTCCTCTGTTATATCAGAAAAGTTATATTAGAAAAGTTCGTTGTAACCGATGAAAGTTCGTTATAACCGACGAAAGTTCGTAATGACCGATGAAATGTATTGCAGGAACGTTATGAAGTTCTGGCTGATGTTGTGTTTGTTCATCATTCCAGCTGATTCAAGTGAGGTTCTAACAGTTTTTGGACGAGTATCGTTGGTAATTTCATACAACTCTTTGAAAGAAAAAAATTTACGATCATTATTTTACTTTTAAAACTGCCTCCCCCATCAAACCAGGAACCAGCATAGCTACAGGCAAACAGAGCACATCCAGTTTACCTGCTGATGTTTGCTTCAGATCAGAATTCGGCAACGATGGGAACTACTTGCAGACGAGGGATTGCTACGCTTCCTACAGGACGAACGACACCAATGGTGGATTCTGGTGGATGGTGGACCTTGGAGATTCCTACTACATCGACTACGTTGTCGTTTTCACTACACCAGGATTAGGTCAGCCTCATGGATATATAGTTATATTTTTTCGAGTTGACGAGAGGTTCATTTAGTAGATGCAGGGTTTTTTGTTTGTGTTTTATTACACCAGCATATGAAAAAAATTCAATCAAAACAGAGTTTCAACTGTCCCATTTCATAGTCGGCCTGGCTAACACCTTGACCCCCGTCGTTAGGAACACCTACGAAGTGTGCGGACAGTACCAGGGGTACATTTTGGCACCAGGTTTCTACCAGGTGAAGTGCAGTGCCAGCCTGCCAGCCTACAGAGTCATCATCCTGCAACAATCTACTCCTAATTCGGGCACGTTTGGTTTTGCCGAGATGGAAGTGTTCGCCTCTGACGATCCAGGTTCATTTTGGAAAAAAAGTTTTGATAGATTTTTGATAATTTTTTTGTTAAAATTTGTATCTTCAATTCAATTTAATTCAATGAAATTAATTTAAATTTATACAAAACTTATTTATCCTTTTTTAAGGTTCTAAAATTTGGAGAAAAACTAGCAAATATCGTTTGTTGAAGACACCAACGGCATCTAGAAGAACTCGCTCAGTGGCGGAATGCGTGGTTGGATGCAGCCTCCTCCGATGTTACTCCATGAACTTCAACGTCGCTCTGAGGGCCTGCGAACTTTTCCAATCATTGAAAGGTGTGGCTGCTCCCTACTTCCTCACCTCCGATTCAGGTTGGGACAACTGGAAGGCTCATCGCGTTTAAACAAGGAGTCCAATCTCAATCTTTTGATTATTTATTGAACTCTCCTTAATAATTCTCAATATATTTCTTAACAAACGTCATATAGGATGAACAACTTTTATTATTTTTGCACCTATCAATGAAAGTTCGTCTTCCTTCATTTGCACGCTATCTCCTTCCACTCTGAAAATAATAAAATTAAAACAAATAATGTGTGTGTGTATGTGTGTGCATGTGTGTGTGTGTGTATGTATGTGTTTGTTTGGGGGAACTGCATATTATTAGGACACTAATTACGATGTTGATCATGATATCATATCACATCACGAACGCTTAAGAACATGTTTTGACGAACGCTAAAGAAAATATCACGGAAAGAAATATCTAATTGAAGCAAGATTTCGAGACAATTGTTGACTAAGTAAAATAATTCATCCTTCACTGCGCTAAATGAATGCCCTGCAGACGTACGTGTATCCTGCTGTTTAAGACCGCCTAGATATGTTTGTGTAAACAAATTAATTTTTTTGTTTTAAATTCTCACTTGGCTTCTTATTGGCTGGAGGAGTGATGACGTCATTACGGAATAAGACAGGATTGGTGGTTTATCTTTTAATTTTTCAGTAAGGGATTTTCAAACTTGACAAGTATTATCTTGATTTAAAAATTTTGTTAGTTAAGCAATTTTGTTTTTAATCCAAAATTTGTGAAATATTCAGGATGACGAAAACAGTTTATACAATTTTGATGATTTTTAAATTGATCGGAGCAAGTTCGTATCAACTTTATTAAAAATATATTTAGGAACTTTAATTTTGCCTTATCACCTGTTTAAAGTAATAAGCTTATTGATACTGAATATTTCAAAAACCTCATACAAAATTTTTTAGTTAAACATTTATGAAAATTTAAATAAATAGACGGTTGGTATGACATATAAATGAATGGATGGATGGATGGATGGATGGATGGATGGATGGATGGATGGATGGATGGATGGATGGATGGACGGATGGATGGATAGATGGATGGATGGATGGATGGATGGATGGATGGATGGATGGACGGACGGATGGATGGATGGATGGATGGATGGACGGATGGATGGATGGATGGATGGATGGATGGATGGACGGACGGATGGACGGATGGATGGATGGATGGATGGATGGATGGATGGATGGATGGATGGATGGATGGATGGACGGACGGACGGACGGATGGATGGATGGATGGATGTATGGATGGATGGATGGATGGATGGATGGATGGATGGACGGACGGACGGACGGACGGACGGATGGATGGATGGATGGATGGATGGATGGATGGATGGATGGATGGATGGATGGATGGATGGATGGATGGATGGATGGATGGATGGATGGATGGATGGATGGATGGATGGATGGTTAAGGAAATGAATGGCTAGCTAGATATATGAATGGATGAATGGATAGACGAATGGATAGATAGCTAGCCGGCCGGCTGGTTGTTTGAAATATTAATTATGCATCCACTTTTAATGCATTCGCTTTACATGGCTGGTCGTTTGAAAATCATCAAAAAATTGCTAAAAAATTATTTTATTTTATAATATTAAAAATTTTATAAATGTACGAGGAAGCAGGCTACATTGACAACTGAAATAAAATTATTTGAAATACTAACGCGACTTTATTCTTGGCATATATATTAATTTAAAAACATATTTTTACACATTATAAATGGAAATATATGCAAGCAAAAGTAATTAAAAAACTAAAAAAGTTAATTCTATTCATCGCAGCATTACGTTCTCGTCACGCACTGCCAACTAGCATGCCGTAAATTAATTATGGTATTACTTTTTTCATATTTTTTGTGATATTCTCATATTAATTCATAGTGAAATCGTTATGTATATTTATAGTAATTCATATTGGTACAACAGATACGTAGAATGTTACCTTAGAAAACTCACTGCCATAAGAACTTTTGCAAATTTGAGACTTCAATTTGTAGACCTTTTGGTTAAACATTAAATTAATTAGATAAAATATTAGTTCAATAATGGAAGGAGTTTTTGAAATTAAAATATTATGGGTCGTTATATGTTTTCATTTTCAGCCCATCAATGCTGGTTGGTTAGTTACTGTTAAACAAGTTTTAGACTTACTACATAGCGGAAATTTTTAAATCAATTTGTTTATTTTATAATTTGATGAAACTAATTTTAATTCATAATTAAATGAAAAATTGTTGAATCGGCTGAGGCAGTTGGACCTACTTTGCAAAGAAATCTCCGCTTATCACACGCAATCTCTCTCTCTCTCTCTCTCTCTCTCTCTCTCTCTCTTTGTGTGTGTGTTTATGTGTGTGAGAGAAAGAAAGAAAGAGAGTGTGTTTGTGTGTCGTGTTAATACCTCTAGAAGAGTGTATAAAAATAATAATTAATATTATAATGAATAGAAATTATTTTAAATTTTATTTGGAAGAGAGAGAAAATTTGGCCCTTCACAAGAATGCAAGCTCCGACTCATCGTACCGGGCGCCATGCTACGATGCTTCCAAATCAACAGACGGCAAGTTGCAGAACGTCTTCACCTTTTGCGAATGTTTTGTGGCTGCTGGTCGACCTGGCTGCTGACTACTTCATCGACTCGGTCACCATTCTCACCACCTTGTACCAGTGTGAGTTCGTCCTTTTCAGTTCGAATGTTATTTTCTAATACCTTTGCCAAAAATTTCAGTGAATAAAAATATTTTTTTTACCAAAAAATGAATCTTCATAAAAATAATGCAGACTCGAAGATGAACAAGTTCGTAACTGGAGCGACAGATAGGAATGCAACGCCAGTGAGAGGCGAGTACTTCCTGTGCGGGCAGTACCAAACTCCGCTACCAAGCGCTGGCTACTATGCGACAAAATGCAACGCAAATCTGCCGGCACTCAGGTATGTGATTGTTCAACAGGTGGCTCTAGGTTACACGTATCTGCAAGTTTGCGAGCTCTTTGTCTACGCAGCTGAAAACAGCGGTTATCAGTTTTTTATTTTAATATTTTTATTTGGTTAAGCTGTTCTGACCTGCAAAGCTGCTCAGAAACTTGCCTCACTCATTTAGGCATTTAGGTTCAAGACGATTTGAATCTGGCTTGAAACACCGCAAAACATGCTACCTTACCGTATTCACTAATTTGCTAATTTCATTAAATTTTCATCGATTCAATTGCATGTAATTCAAAATTGACATTGAATTTAAGATGTTTTATAAAAGCTTTTTCCAAAATTTTCCACCCTGTACAATTCAGCCAGCAAATTCTGGTACAAACTGAGAAACTACAGGTTGCTGCATGCACCACTGGAAAGTTCGACGAACCGCAGCAGCATCAACTCCTGCATTCTCGACTGCGTGATGGTCGCATGCGACTTCATCAACTACAACGAAACGACGAACGCCTGTGAGATGTTGGTCCACCCGTTTGGCTATCCTGGTCTAGATGGCAACATCATGACCCCCGCTCTGGGCTGGAACTACTGGCAACTCCTCTATGCCTAGATCTTCTTCCAGCTATTTAAAGTTGGAACTTTCTCCAAACAAATTTCTTTCGTAACTCTCTTTACGGTAGCAACTTATTCTTACTTTTAATATTAGATAAACTTTTCGTTTGAACATTCGTCATCAAAACTGTTTCTATCTCTATCACTCCCTTACCATGCATCCTACTCTGTCATTTCTCCAGCATGTTTTTCGATTTCAAAAACTAAAACCATCAACAATTAATTCTATACCTTAAATAATAATGGTGTTGTTTAACTTTGCTCAAACTTTCCGTGTTAATGACTCCAGGCTGTCGTTTCTTCACACTGAGACACAAATTTGAAATCGTTGACATTGAAAACATGTAGCACTTTTATCAACGTTCATTTCTTTCACCTATATCTGCATAGCCTTTTTTAATTTTAAACAACTTAATTACTATAACTTTTCAAATTTTCGTTATTATAATTGTTAATATTTTTAGTAGTAGCAATAAGAGTTTAGTAGGAGTACTTGTGGTAGCAGCAGTAGTAGTAGCAGCAGCAACGGTATTAGTAGTAGTAGAAGTAAAAGCAGTAATACATACTTTTTATGTTTTGACTTTGGTATCGTCAACACTTTGAGTCCCGAGAAAAAATTGATACTCGATACCGTTACAATATATTTGAGCGTCAAATAGGCATATTATTACTAACCATCCTTTCAATTTTCAATGTTTAGCGCGTTTCCTAACTGATACATTTGGGATTGTAAATTAAGTTCTGCCGATTCTGTTTTGTGTCAGCCGATCTTAACAATTCATCGTTATGAGGTGATTTTCATGTTCCTGTGTTACCTTCCGGATGCATTGGTAAGAATGAAATTTTATTACTAGTAACTACATTGTCGGCAACACGTTTTAAAGTTGGTGTTGGTATCGTTACTGGCGGTACAATATTTGAGTGTGGTTAACATCTTTGGTGGAAGTAGTATTGTAATATATTTTTCTGAAGAAACAAAACCGAGAACACAACAGTGTGCAAATAAACATGTTTTCTAACAACAACAACTAAACTAATTTTCACAAGTTCAAAAAAATTTTGAAAATTTAAATAAAGTTTTGTGCTCTTCGTTAACTGATGAGTATTTCCTGATTATGTCAAATAGTAATAACAATATTAATAATAATAATAATAGCAATAATAACACATCATTAATCAATCAATCAGCCAAACAAGCATTTACTAAATCGTCTAACTATAACATCATCCAATCAACAAACATTCAATCATTTAACCAATCAATGTTTAATCAATCCTTCAACCAGTCAACCAAAAACAATCAATAAATCAACATTTAATTTTTCAACCAATCAACATTTGATCAATCCTTCAACCAATCAACCAATCGGCCTTGATTCGGCTCCCTCGCGAGGCGGGGTTATTCTGATTTCCGGGCCAACCAAATTCAAAACCGATTCCGAAATATCGAATTTTATCAAATCTATCACGCCTTTCCTGAAGAAATCAAATATTTATCTATTTCCGCGAGCATTAAGAGAGAATTTCAATTTAGAGTATAAAAATTAATAACATGTATTGATTCGCTTGTTGATTTATACAAAGCAAACTGATCAAAGCTTAGAGGGCAGTGATATTTCTTAACAAATTAAACGATATATGAAATGTACGCGTAGAATGTATATGAGCATACAAACGTGTGTACATACACAAAAATACAGAGAACATATACACAAAATATGCAAACCTGTGCAAGATAACGGTTCGTTTCACAAGTTGTTGCATCTGCCTTTCAAGTTTCTCCTTCCTTCTTTCATTCTCTTCGGCTGAGTTCGAGTCTTCACTGGAACTGCGTTTTTGATGTTGTTGATGGTAATGTTGGTGTGGCGTTGATAAAAGTAGTAGTAGTAGTAGCAGCAATAGCAGTAGCAGTAGTAGTAGTAGTAGCAGCAGTAGCAACAGTAGTAGTAGTAGCAGTAGTAGTATTACCCTTTGCGGAACACCATAGCATCTTTTGGTATGTCGACCGGAGGCAGCTGATGATGACCGATGAACATTGAGTTGTGGTCCATGTAGCCGGTCAGATCAACGAAAATTTTACCTGTGGTCAGTCGGTTGGTCGGTCCGTTGAAAACAACAACAACAACAACATCAGCAACAACAACAACAACATCAGCAACAACAACATCAACAACAACAGCAAAAACATAAACAACATCAACAACATCAACAACAACAGCAAAAACATAAACAACATCAACAACATCAACAACAACAGCAGCAACATCAACAACAACAACATCAACAACAACAAAATCAGCAACAACATCAACAACAACAGAATCATCAACAACATCAACTAACGATCAAAATCACAAGCTGCAAACAAGAAGCCGATTGTTTCTGTGACGACAGTAGATTCAGCAAACGTAACGGTCCTACTCAATCTAGTAAATAATAATCATATTATTATTATTATCATTATTATTTATTATGATTAATGATATAAATATTATTATATATTTATTTTTATTATTATCAACACCACCATCGTCATCATCTTACTCACTTATGTTTCAAGTCAGGGCCGAATTCTGAAAACAGGTTAAATTCACCAGGTTTTTTCGGCTCCAATGTCTGATTCAAGGTGATGATGATGATGATGATGATTGTGATGATGGTGGTGGTGATGATGATGATGATGGTGATGATGGTGGTGATGAAGAAGAAGATAACGATGATGGTAACGTTGTGTGCATATTATCAACAGCATCAACAACAACAGCAACAACAACAACAGCATCAACAACAGCAACAACAACAACATCAACAACAACAGCACTATCAACAAAATCAACAACAACAACATCAACAACATCAACAGTCGCAACCTTCCTTCTGCAGTAGGCCATGATCTTTTTGTCAGCCATACACAACCTTTTCAGGCTTATCATCACGGTGTGGATGTACTCTTGCTTCAGCATAACTGGTTTAGGCTGCGTATGTGTGTGTGTGTGTGTGTGTGTGTGTGTGTGTGTGTGTGTGTGTGTGTGTGTATGTTTGTGTGTGTGTCTGTATGTGTGTGTGTGAAAGTAGGTAGACAAGAAAAAAAAAGAAATTTTATGTATGCTTGTATGTACATTCGGTGCGTTATACTGTATGTTTATTGTACAGGTGCGCTGATACAAAACAACAAAAACACACACACTCTTAGAAACACACACACACAAACACACACACATACAAACACACACACAGACATACAAACATACATACATTTCTAATCAGCCTTTCCAAAACTTTCAACAGCTCCTTAATAGTGTAGAAATCGTGTGTGGAGCAGAAATCGTCAATATCATCGCTACTGTGGCCGTACGGGGGCCTCTCTGTCACACTCCACAACAACTCGCCAGCCACTTGCAGAGGTGTGTATTTCAGGATGTTGTATATCAGTCTAGATGTGTATGTATGTGTGTACGTGTGTATATGTGTGCGTGCGTGTGTATGTGTGTGTGCGTGTGTTAGTTTGATTGAATGAATGAATGACCGACTGATTGATTGATTGATTGATTGATTGATTGATTGATTGATTGATTGATTGATTGATTGATTGATTGATTGATTGATTGATTGATTGATTGATTGATTGATTGATTGATTGAATGAATGATCAATTGATCGTTAATTAAAAAATGATGATGATGATGATGATGATGATGATTATGATGATGATGATGATGATGATGATGATGATGATGATAGAACCAACTCCATAATGGCACTCTTCCTCTTGGGGTCAGCAACTGGAATGAGGATGCACCTCTTCAGGCATGTCATGAGACTGAAGTACTGGTCAATTTCCGTCTGAAACCATTAAAGGATTATTTCGTAATTTTCGTAAGGTCATCATAAATTGTTTGGATAATTATTTTTAAAGTATTAAGTGACCGCTTTGAAACTACTTTGAAATAATTATTCCGAAATTAAGACAAAGAGGCAACAGGAGCAAGAAGAAAAAGAAGAAAAAGGAGGAGGAGAAGAAGAAGAAGAGGAAGACGGAAGACCTGATTGTAGGGTAGTTCTACATCAAATTTGCAAATCTGAAGTATAGTCTTTAAGATGAGCGTACAGAAGTCAGCATCGTCATCATTCAACAGTGTCTTTTCCTCGTCTCTAGGGTCTGGCTCCATGTATGGTTCAAGAATTTTCACGACCTTTGATAGCACTAACTTTTCTCTCCTAAGACTCGATCTGTGTTTATTGTGGATGTAATTAATGTCAGGATTAATGTATTCATTGTGATCGTCATCTTCACATCACCATCATCATCATCATCACATCAACACCACCACCATCATCATCACCTTATTTCCACATTTCTTTCGATAAGAACAAGGAGAAGTTTCAGATCAATCAGCTGAATACAATTAACAAATTCGCATGTCATTTTCATAAAATTAACATAAATTCGCAAGTAATTTTTATATAATTAACATAAATTAACCTAAAAATTGTTATCTAATTAACTAAAAATTACCATAAAACATACACACCGTTTGTGCATCTTGTGATGCTTCATAAGCACACTGCTAGCGTGAATTGGTTATAATACTAACAGCTTTTACTACAGCCACTACTGCTACTACTACAGCTACTACTGCTACTACAACTACTACTAAGAATAATATTAATAATAATAATAATAATAACCTTATTCTTACGCGGGATGTATGCTTCATTGAAATATTGCAACCTGCCAAGCAAGCCATCCAAGCAATATGAGTTGCTGGGTTGTTATTATTATTATTATTAATATTAATTAATCAACCAGCCATTCAACCAATCATTCAACATTCCATTCCAACTAACCGACTAACCTAACGCTCAATCAATGAACCAATCAACCATCCAACCAATCAGTCAACCATTCAGTCAACCAACCAATCAACCAACTATTCAATCAACCAATCAACCAATCAATCAATCAATCAATCAACCAATCAAACAATCAAACAACCAATCAATCAAACAACCAACCACAAATGCTCGACAGTTTTTTTGCTTCTTTTGGCAAGGGTACGTAGGCATTTGGTTGCTTTCCTTACAACCTTAGCAGATGACACAATGACTGAATGAACGAACGAACGAACGAATTGATTAAAAGTTAGAAAGTGAATTAATTAACAAATGAATTTACAAATGAACAAACAAGCTAATGAACGACTGAACAGCCAAACGGAGGAATAATGAACGAATAAATAAACGAACAAACAAACGAACGAACGAACAAACGCTCACATTCAAATTTGTACCAATCAGTGCCCTTCAAATGGAGGCCCGCAAGCTTGGAAAGTATGTCAATGCTAACTTCGTCTGCGAACCAACAGGCAATCATCTCTTCCTTGAAATAGCGGTTTAAGCATGCCAAGATTTCTTTCGTTGATGTGTCGGTCACTCTTTCTTGCGGTTGCTGCTGTAGCTGCTGCTGTGGTTGTTGTGGCTGCTGTAGTTGAGGTTCGAAAGGATTTTCTTCCTGGCGTTTCTGAAATTCCACCATTATAGCTTGAAATATGACCTGTGGTGTTGCGTTTTTGTAATTTTTATCAAAATCATCATCATCATCACATCACCATCACATCACATCACCATCACATCACATCACCATCACATCACATCACCATCACATCACATCACCATCACATCACATCACCATCACATCATCATCACCATCATCATCGTTACTGTAGTTTGACTAACCATCATATTCTTCCTTATCAAGCTGAGTACAGAGTCTTCGCTAGGACTTGCACCACCATCGGCATCAACTGACTGAGAAATTGGAAAATGAAAAAAAGCGCTATATAAGTTCATGGATAGATTAATGGATGGATAAATAAATGTATGGATGGATTGATGGGTTAATTGATAGATGAATGATTGAATGAATAAATGAATGAATGAATGAACTAATTAATTAATTAGTAAATTAATTAACTCAATTTTTTCAGCCAACAGTAATAAATAGTTTCCAACAAATAAAAAAACTCACAAATGTAACACGCATATTTTGCGGTTACAAATTTATAATTATGAAACAATAACAAGAAAATTATGGGTAAAATTAAAATTTTCAATGGATATTTAGTATCTTCTTTACGTCATTAAATCCAAATATGCTATTTTATCAATCCCTAAACACACGGAACAGTTTGTTGAGCATGCTGCTAATCATAAAATATGCTAATTATACGTGTTTAAAAGTGAATTTCAACGAATAAGTATGAATATTTATAATTTTATAAATATTATTAAAAAATTAGGAAAAATTTGTCTTGCTTAAAAAAGTAAAGTTAATATATTACCCAGAAATTATTATTAATATTTATTCATTCAGATATAATACTTATTAATTTTATTATTTAAATTGTAAACTATTCATAATTTCCCCTTAACTTAGAAACCACACCACGAAGAAAAAATTTAAGTGATGAAATAATCAATAAAACCAACGACCGAGTCGAAGCTCTGTAAGGTCTCAATATGCACTTGGGCTTGGGAGCGCGCCATTCTGCTTCAACTTCCAAATAATTTTGAAATAATTATTCAATAATTAAACGAATATTATTTGTAATAACAACATGATAATTAATATTATAATTTATAAATATTGTTAAAAATTATTTTAAAAAAACTTTACCAGTACGGAGAGCTTTGGATTTTGAATTATTGAAACTGAGAATAGGAAAAATGATTTTGGCGTTAAGAATAAACTATTACGTATAATATATATATATATAATATATTACATATTTATGTATATTTATTGTTTGTGTATGATAAAAAGCACACATACGAAAGCACATGTGGTTTTTTTACTTGAAAAACTCACTGAAAATAAGCATTCTGTAAAAAAAAGGATTGTGGTAGTTGAATATCACACAGAGTTAAAATGTTGCTGGTTACGTTTTGTGTTTTGTTAGCGTTACGTTCAAATTTTTTTATAAAAAAAATTATGAATGTTTATCCCTATTCATTCGTTTATTCAGTTGTTTGTTAATTTATTGATGAAATAATGAATTAAAAAGCAATTGAAAAGTTATGAAAAAAAAATCACAAAATTTTGTTGATGAAATTACCATCATGCAGGCACACATACTTTTAAAATTGTTCGCCTTGACAGCACATTTTGATCAAAAAAGTGTGGAATGTTTAAATGAGAAAATAATATGGAAGTAAAAGCTCGCGGTGATAGTTTTTACAGTCTCTAAATGAATCGATTGAGCTACGGCAAAAAAAATATCATCAATTGAAATGCAACATCGTCAAGCGTAGAAGAGTTTCCAATGGTCCCAGCCAGGACTGGGGGCAGGGATGTTGCCAGTGAGTACCCCAAAGGGGTGTTTGAGGACCTCGCACGTCTTCAGCAGCTTGTTGTAGTTGACTGAATCGCAGGAGAGTTGGATGCATTTGTACAGGCAGCTGACCGTCGAACTTTTATTGAAGGAGGAAGCAGATGCTGCCAACAGGCGCCGATTTGAAAACCTCGTCCATTTCGTCTTCTCTGTGTTATTTCGGGCATGCAGTGGTTTAATTATTTTATCAATTTGATCAATCTTGCGTCATAATGATATTTATTTTTAAAATTCCCCAAAGTTTCAAACAAAACGTGAAAATTTTAAATTTCCCACTTGGGTCGGGGGCGGCATAAACGAGCAGTTCGCAGGCACTCAGGCCAGTATCCAGGTCGGATTTTTGTTGCAATACGACGTACCTGACGGCGGGAATGTTAGCGCTACATTTGGTTGTACAAGTGTCCCAGGCCAGGGCGTAGTTGTACTCGCACTGGTTGCAGACGTAGTAGGTGCCTTTCTGACGGGCTGTCAGGAGGTTGGAACCTCCCGAAATGAACTGGTCCATGTGCGAGTCTGGTGGATAAGTGGGCAGGTGTGAAATTAATATGTATTTTACAGGGTCGAATTAAAAAAATTGAAAAAAAATCTCCGAACTGACACCAAGCGGCATCTGGATATACGGTCATGTAGTCGATGTTGAATGGTGCAGCCAGGTCAACCTGCAGCCAGCCACGGGCCTTGTTGTTGCTGAAACACTTGCACATGTTACCACCTAATATTCCATCTGTCGCTAGGGTGGGTGCACAACAAGGGCATCCCTCTGAATCCGACCATGCCGTCTTCCCTTGTGCTATGTTCACGGCTACTTGAGAAGGGAATTGTTTGTTAGTATTTCATCTATTGCTAATAAAATTTTGTCGAGTTATAAAACTCTGAATGGAAAACCATTTTTAAAAATTGTGGATCGCATAACTTTTTGACCAACCTGCCTCCACTATAGCAGCGAACTTGATGACAACCGCCACCAACAACAACGGGCATATAATTTTTGACATTATGCTGCCTTATAAGAAGTTATTTCCTTTATAAAATTTGATGAAAACTTTTCAGGAAAATATACATCAAAGTCCTGAAAATCTCATTTGAGTCGTATGTGACTTTAAGAATTCGTTCTTATAAAAAAAATTTCTGTCACAAATTATTTCGCGGAACGTATCGTTAAAAATTAATTGAAAAGATATTCAGACTGCTGTAAAAATTCCTACAATGGTTGGCCGCATCTCGCTAACTCAGTCATTAACGTTGAAATTTTATTCTTTCTTTCTACGTGTTTATTTTATTCCAACCAAAAATAAATTGAAATAATTCCACGTACAATACTCAACATAATAATTTTTATTCGCTTTGGCTGATCATTTGTATTTTTTGACTTGCGTGGTTGGAGTATTTTAAACTGCTCCAATTGTTACGAAAGAGAATTAATTAATTTGTTATTCATTCATTCATTTTTTCTAACCATTATTCATTGTATACATATATGCACATATACAAGCGCATATATAAATAATTTAAATAATAATTAATTTAAATATTGTATGTAATTTAAATATTAATATAGTTGTGATGCTAGCGTTAATAATATAGCAAAATAAATTATACTTTCACTATTACTAGTAGTAGTAGTAGTAGTAGTAGTAGTAGTAGTAGTAGTAGTAGTAGTAGTAGTAGTAGTAGTAGTAGTAGTGTTGTTGTTGTTGTTGTTGTTGTTGTAGGAGAAGGAGGAGGAGGTAGTAGTAGTAGTAGTAGTGGTAGTATTTTAAAACGACTAAAAAATTTTGCACAAAAATTAAAAAAATTTTTGGCAAGAACAAATAAAAATAATAATAATAATAATATATTTATTTTCGTCCATTTAAACGTTTCTTAAAAAATCGCTATTATGTTTGATTTCAAAATTAATCTGAAAATAAATATCCAGAGCAATATTTTGAAAACAGTACCGTACTAACATAGCTGTTTATTAGTCAGTATTTGGGTATATGTGTGTATTTTTTTATGAGCTGTATCTATATGTGTGTGTATATATGTGAGTGTATTCTTGTTCGTACGCATGTTTGTGTTTTCACATTTAGATAGCACAAAAATGTGGCGATGTGCCGTACTATTCTGATGGTGTCATTAATGTTGATGTTTTTGATGCTATCACTGTCATTATTGCTAATGTTTTTGATGTTTTTGATGTTAAGAATGTCTGTATTGTTAATGCTGTTGATGTTGTTGATGGTGTTGTAGTTGTTTGTTATTGCTAAAACGCTCAGTAAACTAACAAGTATGAAATATCGCTTCATAAAAATAAAACAGAGAACTAGACACACACACACACACACACACACACACACACACACACACACACACACAGACATGCAAAAACCAACCCACATACATACATGCTTACATGCTTACATGCACACATGTATATATACAATATAAACGTGTATACATATATATATATATATATAATATAAACGTGTATATATATATATATATATATATATATATATATATATATACGTTTTGACAAGTGAAGAAAACAAACATATGTACATCAGTTTTAATATATTACATATATATATATATTTATATATATATATATATATATATATACAGATAGAGGAAATGAGGAAGAAAAAGATAAATATAAGATTGAAAGAAAAAGAGGAAGAGAGAGAGAGAGAGAGAGAGAGAGAGAGAGAGTTGACTGTTTAGTATCATGCACGGGGGTTATGAAGTCTCTAATGGCTATACGATCACACAGTTGATTGACAGGTTGATGAACGAATAGAAAAAATATATCACGTATGTATTTAATTAATCGGTCGGTTAATTAATGAATCAATTAATTAGACCATCGATCCATTTAAGATTTGTAGATTTGTAAACTGAATGGTTTGGTTAAAATTCATTCATCCAATGAACGAATGAGTGAATGAACTAAGAAAAAATGAATAAACGAACGAAAGGTCTGAATGATTGAATGAATGAATGAATGAATCAACGAACGAAAGAACAAAGTAAAATTTATGAATGAAACGACAATTTTTGGGAGGATTTTTCAAGTCAAAACTGATATTTTAGAAACAAAAGAACAGCAAAACATTTGAAATGCCTTCGACGGATCCAAACAATAATTTCATTGTACTCTCTTCTGACAGAATTATTTTCAGTTATTCATTTTATATAAATAAACTAATGAAGATAGATAATAAAATTAATATATTAATGACAAATAACAAAAATAATGAAAGCAATATGAGATAAACCACAATGATTATATTGTATTGCATCGTCGTGTTTGCATGTATGTATGTGTGCGTGTGTGTTTGCATGTATGTATATGTCTGTTTGTATGTATGAATGTATGTAAGTTTATATATGAATGCATGCTTGTTTGTTTGTATGTATATGTCTGTTTGTATGTATGTATGTATGTATGTATGTATGTATGTATGTATGTATGTATGTATGTATGTATGTATGTATGTTTGTTTTTTTTGTTTGTATGTATGTATGTATAAGTTTGTTTGTACACTGTTCATTTAGTTGCTGTCATTTCCGTTTGAAATCGACATACAAAATTATTCAGAAATTAAAATGTATCTTAACGCGCGCGCACACGCATACACGCACACGCACACACGCACACGCGCGCGCGCATACACACACATACATATCAGACAATCGAGCAGCACTGTTGTTTCGAACTATCCGACTTGTGTTTGCTTTCCTTATTTGGCGAATTTTTCACAAACTTTTGGTTCTCGCCCAGCGAATAATTATCCGACTTTCTATACCGAAGCGAGTTTTTATCAATGTTCATACTTTCATACGCGCCCTGCTGCTGTTGCTGTGATGACGTTGAAGCTAAGAGTTGTTGCCGTTGTTGTTGGTTAAATATGACGTCAGAATAAACCTTTGGGAGGTCAGCAATGTCGTCCATGTTGATGTTTATTTTAGGCGCGTTTTTTGAAATTTTCTTACTTTTTGATTTGAGTTTGAACATGGAGCCTGGTTTCGATTTCATTTTCTGTGATTGTTTGATTGGTCGGTTGGTCGGTTGGTTTATTAATTTTTTATTTTACTAATCTTCACCATATCATCTTTAGCAACAACGCAATCAAAAACACCGTCACAACCACCACCACCACCACCATCGCCCTAACCACCTCATCTTTGATTGGTCCGTCGATATTCTTGCCCTCCATCTTCAGCCTCATGGCCTCCTCCTTTGCCTCTTTCAAGGCCAGAGATTTCTTCTGTGAGGTACTCGACCGACGTACAGATGCGCTGTTACGCGTTTGTAGAGTTGTGTTACTTCGTGCATGTGTTGGTGTGTGTGCTGTTGTGTGTGTGCTTTGTGTGTGAGTTGTTGGTGTGTGTGCTGTTGTGTGTGTGTGTGTTGGTGTGTGTGTGTTGTTGTATCTGTTAGTGTGCGTGTTTGCATTGAAGAAGAAGAAGAAGAAGAAGAACCTCCTGGTATTTGTTATGCTTCCCCGCCTGCCCTGGTTGGCCACAGTCTTGCAGAAGTTGGTCGTCTGTGCACCCTTGCCCGTTGAAGATTTCAACTTTTTGTCTTTTTGAAGTTGCAGGATTCTTTGGCGCATTTCCAAATCTTCGCAGATGTCTGTGGTGCGGTTTGGTGCGGTGTGGTTGGTGTGGTTGGTGTAGCGTGGTGTGGTGCGGTGTGGTGTGGCGTGGTGTGGTTGGTGTGGTGTGGTATGGCTGGTGTGGTGTGGTGTGATGTGGTGTGGTTGGTGTGGTGTAGTGTGGTGTGGTTGGTGTGGTGTGGTGTGGTTAATGTGTTGTGGTTGGTGTGTTGTGGTTGGTGTGGTGTGGTGTGGTGTGGCTGGTGTGGTGTGATGTGGTTGGTGTGGTGTGGTTTAGTGTGTTTGGTGTGGTTTGGTGTGGTTGGTGTGGTGTGGTGTGTTGTGGTGTTGTGAGAGAAAGGTGTGGTGTGGTGAGAGGGTTAGAGTTAGGGTCTAACCAACCAACCAATCAACCAACGACCCGACCAACCATTCTACCAATCAACCAATAAGCAATCAACTACCCATCCAATCAATCGACAAAATAACTAATCAATCAAACATTCAACCAACCCAATGGCGTTTCTCCATTTTTCGTCTTCACATCCAAACTCGCGCCATGTTCCACCAACAACTCCAGCATTTGAGGCTGCCAAATTATAAAAATATTAATAATAATATAATAATAATAACAACAACAAAAACAATAACAACAATAACAACAACAACAACAACAACCTGGTCCCAGCAAGTAGCGCAGTGTATGGGCTGCCATAAGTCGTCGTCAGTGGCCATCACGTCAGCTCCACCCTCCAATAGAAACTTGGCCACAGATAAGTAGCCGTTGGAAGCTGCTATGTGAAGCTGCGTGTGGTTGTTGTTGTTGTCATTTTATTATTAATTTTTTATGGTTGTTGTAAAAAAGAACAACACAATCATCAAAATAAAAACAATTGAAAAATCAGCAAAGAAACCAAAAAATAGACAACAAAACATAAAAAACAAACCATAGACAACAAAACATAGACAACAAACTGGAGTTTCTCCTTTCTGCCCTTTGTAATGCAGGTCTCCGCCAGAATTGAAGATTTCCTCGAGGTCCTTCAAGAATGTCTTCTCCTTCAAAGTTCGTCTCTCATTTATCGTCGTCTGTGTGATTCCTGGTGATGATTACGGTGGTGATGATGGTGATGATGACGGTGGTGATGATGGTGATGATGACGGTGGTGATGATGGTGATGATGACGGTTGGGGAAATTGTTAACAGCATCGTCATCATCATCAACAACAACAACATCATCATCCTTATCATAACCTTTTTCAGCCATTTGTTGTTCGATGAAGTCTAATGTTGCTTGGTCCTGGCAGATGTCGTAAGCCATGTTCCCATCGGCGTTCACTGCAAGCAAGTCTGCACCCCTGGTTGGTTGGTTGGTTGGTTGGATGGTTGGTTGGTTGGATGGTTGGTTGGTTGATTGGTTGGTTGGTTGGTTGGTTGGTTGGTTGGTTGGTTGGTTGGTTGGTTGGTTGGTTGGTTGGTTGGTTGGTTGGTTGGTTGGTTGGTTGGTTGGTTGGTTGGTTGGTTGGTTGGATGGTTGGTTGGTTGGTTGGTTGATTGGTTGAAAAATAAATCACATAGCCAGTCAATCAACCAGCAAACCTGTCGATCAAGATTTTACAGATCTGCACTCTCCCACAGGTGGCAGCCGTGTGTAGGGGGGTCCAGCCTTCGTTGTCCATTACGTCAGGGTCTGCCCCACCATCCAATAATAGGCTCAGTAGGTCTTTCCAGTTCTCAATGCAACACTGCGAGTAGGCATTGGAGTTGTTGTCATCATCATCATCATCATCATTATCGTCGTCATCATCATCATCATCAATAACATCATTATCATCATCGTCATCATCATCGTCGCCAAAACCTGTCACACTCACAAGCTATATAACTTCTTTCGTTAACGAGAATGGCTTGCAAGAGTGGATACATTCATACAAAACCAATCACGTGTCCAATACATAATAATAATAATAATAATAATAATAATAATAAACAGAATGTTTTTATTTTTATTATTATTATTAGTGTTGGAGTTGTTAATGTTATTATCATTGGCGAAATAGTCACGCATGTAAACAAAGTTATCTTTTCACATCTAGAAATCGTCATCGTCCTTTTTATGGCTACAATGACACCATCACATCATCTTCACTAACGTTAATATATCGCTATCATCATCACCATCATCACAATCATCATCACACATCCTCATCACCATCATCCCACATCATCATCATCAGCTGCACCATCAAGATCATCCATTCGAATGAGTAGAAGTGAATTCTAGATGGAAATATTTTTTTCTCAAACGGAAAACATCGGGAAGAATGAGGAAGGAGTCAACATGGAACGAATGCGACGCATCGAATGCATTTTCAATTACATGCAACAAATTTATTCACACACACACACACACACACACACACACACACACACACAGAAAGACACCTTCGTCTTCATACTACATCTACAATCAGATAAATCTATTAATGCATAATTCTCCTATCCAATTCTGTTCTTCTCCATCGATTTTTGATAAATTTCTCCTACCAGTGCGAATTTTGACGTTGCTGTTTTTATGCAAAAAACAGCCAGAAAAACTCATCAGAGCACGGTCGACGCCAAACAGAAGGCGTGAAAAGTGAACTCAGATTGAAACGTCCATCATTAATCACACTGGCAATAAAAGATTTATAAATTATAATGCGCTGCTCCGTGAGTCGTTGAAACCTCATACGAACGAACAAGACATGCATGCATACAGATACAAACAAACATGCATACATACATACATACGAAACGAAACGAAACGAAATTTTATTTGTTTCTCAAAATTGAAAAATTTAAAGATACATACATACATACCATACATATATACATACATACATATAGACATACATACTACATACATACACACATACATACACACATACATACATACATACTTCATATTGTGCACAAAAGAGCTTCTAACAACGAAGCGATCAATACGAGATTCTGCTGAAACTAGCTCTACATACGTATAAATGTGTGCTTTTATACATACATGCATACATAAATGCATACATACATACAGACATGCATACATACAGACATGCATCCACACACATACACACACACACACACACACACACACACACATAGGAAGTGAAATAAAAAATTTTATTAACACGTTTGGAACTGGGCGTTCATGTTAATGTGATATGTTATTTTTGAATGGACTAAGCAAACACACATACACGCATACATTTACACACACTTAAATACACACAAACACACACACAAATATACGTCTATATAGGTAACAACAATCTTTAGAATTAGGAAAACTTGAGATAGAGAAATATAAATCTGAGTTATGTGGCAACAAGCTTCTTTAAATGAGGCGGTTATGACGACGATGACAATGATTAAGTTGATGGTGGTAAAATTCGTCTTAAATTGAAATGGAAATTGCAATGTAATGTCTTGCATTGGTGTGTGTTGGGTGTTGTAGCATTCATGGGGATGGGCTAGGAGGTTTGATTTCAGATTTTTCAGCTATTAATAACTTTCCCACGACAACAAATTTCGTCATAACCGTATAAATAGTTGAAAGAATATTAAAGCGCTTCACTGGCTTAAAAAATCTTATTAAAAATTCTTTAGAAGGCGTGCCGTAGCAAAGGATTTTGTTATCTTTGCTTTTTTGATCGCACCTTCAGCACTTATGTTTCAGTTGTACTAAAAACTAAAAAACATTTCGCTATTTACAACAACGAATATAGAAATATGTAATAAAAATTATAAATATTAATAATTTTAAATATACAATTCTGTAATATTCTAACTTGGTGTAAGACAGACAAGCCGTCATCGTTCCTCAAGTCTGGGTTGACACCGGATTTCAATAGCTGCTCCACTGAAATTCGTCATTCAATCAATCGTTTATTCATTCGTTCGTTCGTTCGTTCGTTCGTTCGTTTATTCATTTGTTTGTTCGTTCATTCATTTGTTCGTTCATTCATTAATTCGTCTATTCTACTCACACAGCCATTCAATCATTCGTTTCATTTTTGTGTGTTCATTCCATCTTTCAACTATTAATTGATGATTGGATGTGTCATTGTATTATTCTTTAATGGTTATTCTTTAATCGTTAGTTCATTCGTTCATTCATTTATTCGTTCGTTCATTTGATCATTTTTTCAATCATTCATTCATTCATTCACAATCCCCCTCCAACCTTCCTCAACATCATTCCGACTTCCCGCTTCGAGCAGGACAACACTGGGAACGAATGAAACATTCTTATCAACTGACGCTGTTGTTGTTGTTGTCGTTTTGGCGGGAGTTGTTGTCGATCTTGTGGACGATTTTGTTGACTTTGATTTTGTTGTTGTTAATGTTGTTGTTGTTGTTTTGACGTCATCGTCATCATCCCGAACGACGATGAAAGGTTGCTGGAGAAACGCGAGTTGTTGCGATATGGAAGTGTTGTTGGTGGTCGTTGTGAATAATAAACTGGAACTATTTCCGGTTGTCGTTGTTGTCGTTGTTGCAGTCGGGTTGTTTTGTTGCTGTAGAAGTTGCTGCTCTTTTTCCCTCTTGGCGTCAAGTTGTTGATACTTTCGCAGCTGCTGTGCCCGCCTCTTCTTCGCCAGCCTCATCCGCTCGGCTGTCGACATGCGTTCCAGTAGCGGTAACTCGTTCATCAGTTCGGCGTGTGTTGCCATCTTTAGCAGGGTTTGTTGGGAGGGGTTAGGAGAGAAAGTTTAGTGGTGCTGATGTCGTTGGGGTAGGAGAGGGGAAGGTGGTGGTGTTAATGTTGTTGTGTTTGTTGTCTCAGTTTTATTGCGGTGACACCACGGATGTGAGTTAACGTTGAAGATGGTGATGATGACGACGACGATGATGATGACGACGACGATTAAGACTATGCTTGAGTCTGATGGTTATTTGATGAACGAATACCAAATGAGGCCATAAAAAAAACGCTTCCCAATAATTTAGTAGTTGTAGTAGCAGCAGTAGTAGTAGTAGTGGTAGCAGTACTTTTTGTGATTGTGGTAGTAATACTGGTAGTAGTAGCAGATGATGAGGACGGTGATAATGTTGATAATGATGATGATGACGACATTGATGATGAACAAATTAATGATGATGTTATTTTTGTTGAAATTGCTTATTATGTTGTATTGCACTTAGTAAAGCAACAATAATATTTACATTTTTTAACCATCGTCATCACCCTCATCATCACAAACAACATCATCATCATCATCATCGTCGTCATTACCAAATATTTATTTACTATTTTGGCGGAAGAATCGTCACAAAACTAATCAACCGTCATACCCATAATAATATTATTAATAACCAATGTTATCATCACATCATCATCATCACGGCAAATAAGATAGATGATCATCCTCTTTCTCATAATCATCACGGCTTACTTCAATTTCTTTTTACAGAATAATTCCTCAAATAACAAATTAACACGGAGTGTCTGCTATAGGGACCAACTCAAGTGCATATTTATAAATTATAATTAAACAACAACTGCATATATACATAAGCTATAATTATTATTATTATTATTATTATCACCAATCTTATATTTACACCCCGTTATTACGTACTCGCTTATATCGTTGGCGATCGCAGTATTAATGACGACGATTGTGAAGCATTTCTCTATATCAGTCTATACCATACACTATGTTCAATACAAATATATATATATATATATATATATACAAATATATATATGTAAATGAACATATATATATATATATATACATGTATATTTGACAAACGAACGAACTGAATGAACGAACTGAACGAACGAACGAACGAATGAATGAATGAATGAACGAACAAATATATGAATACATAATAAAAATGATTAGATGATTAGTTATAGTTTTCATTAAAAACCCCCAAAAACTCAGCAGCTTGAATGACATCTGGAGAACTTTGGCGAATTTGTTTCTTCAAAAGATAATCTCCTTAACACCCATCAG
The DNA here is from genome assembly GCF_000326865.2 of Helobdella robusta. NCBI lineage: Eukaryota > Metazoa > Annelida > Clitellata > Rhynchobdellida > Glossiphoniidae > Helobdella > Helobdella robusta. The sequence continues at coordinate 174,684 of NW_008705469.1, read as the reverse complement.
GCAAGCTTCAAAAGTTCGTGGTTATTAAAAGAGAAATGAAGACAAAACAAGGATGGAAAAAAAGATAAAGGAAGAAGAAAGAAAGAGAGAAGTATGAAGGAGAGGAATGAGAGGGAAAATACTAATAGGAAAAAAAAACAAAATAGCTGACAGAATGGAAATATGGAGCGAGAGAGAACGAAAGATAAAGAAACGAGAGAAAGAGAGAGAGAGAGAGAGAGAGAGAAAGAAAGAGAGCAAGGAAGAGGAAAAAGAAAGAGAGAATATAAAAAAGAGAAAGAGGCGCTGAATGAAAGATGGGAAGGAAATAAAAAGAATGTCATATCTGAGTTTTGCATTGCCT
>NW_008705469.1:166841-171841 GCF_000326865.2 Helobdella robusta | reverse complement strand
GGATGGATGGATGGATGGATGGATGGATGGATGGATGGATGGATGGATGGATGGATGGATGGATGGATGGATGGATGGATGAATGGATTGTTAGAAAAAAGATCGAGTCTGGGCGAAATGGTTGCGATAAGTTAATTTTAGAAGAGAAGAAATTAATGAAACAAATGTATTAAAATTCAAAGGGGTCTCAAAATGATTAATGCGAATGTTGAATCAGGGAGATTTTTAATACGAGCGGAGTCATCAATTATATCATGAATTATGTTAACGCTTTTGAAGTCAATTCGGACTCTTTGTTAATTGCTTTATTGCAAGCTCTAATTTAACCAGCCAAAAAAATTTTCGTTCACTTTATATTTTTTCATGTTTTCCTGTTTTTTCTTCGCTTTTTTTTATTTTTATTTGTGGATTTTTTCATTTTTTTTTTTGGAAACACATCGTCTGCCCAAAAAAAACTAGATTTCGAAATTAATTAGGACGAATAAAAAAGTTAAGGTACGAAATTATGACATTTATAATATGAAAGTTTATAATAATTATTAAATTATGATGATGATGATGACGATGCTGTTTGGAATGGTTATGATTGTAGTAAGTACAGTGATGATGATTGTAGCAAGTTACAATACCAGCGAAACATTTGACCAAAATGTTGATGAGCATGATGATATGCAGAAGAATTACCGCCCAGCTTTCAATTCATGTGATGTCATCATCAACATTCCTAAAACTAGTATCATTATTTTCATAACATATGACACACACACGCACACACGCACACACACAACGACAAGGGATGGATGAATGGCTTACTGCGTCCAGGGCACTGTATTATTTCGTCATCATCGCCATCTTCCTCTTCGTTATTTACGTCATAATAATTGACGTGACGTCATCACCGTTATCATCATCATCGTCGTCCTCGTCATCGTCATTTTAATAAGCATCATCTTCATCGTCATCATTTTCATCAGCCAATGACCATCTTTTTCCGCTCACGAGATAGTTATTCGCTTGAAACACGCCAATTCATCTCATTAATAATTATTATTATTATTATGTTACAATAATAATAATATTATTATTATTATTGTTGTTGTTCTTATTGTTACACTTTTTACTGAACTTCAAAAAGATAAAAATATGTGTGTTTCTGTATGTATATTAGTTTGTTTGTATGTATGTATGTATGTATGTATGTATGTATGTACGTATGTATGTATGTATGTATGTTTGTATGTACGTATGTATGTGTATGCGTGTGTGTTTGTATTTTTCGTACATTCTCATAAATCTTTTGGTGAACGGTCAATTGAGCATTGTAAATTAGTTTCATATTAGATGTGTCTGTATGTCTGTTTGTATGTTTGTGCGTGTGTTTATATGTTTGTATGCTTGTATGTATGTATGTATGTATGTATGTGTCTATGTATGTGTGGGTGTGTGTGTGTATGTATGGTAAAATGTGCGAGTTAGCTGGCAGATCATACTTCCTGGTGATGACAACGAAGATCAGCATCATTATCATAAACACCAGTAAAAATATCATCATCATCAGCTTCGTCTTCATCACCGGTTTCAACAATTTGTTTAATTTTGTCCCGCCCGCCAGCCAACAATTGACGTAACGTCATTCAATACTACAATCATTATTATTGTTATCGTTGTTGTTGTTATTGTTGTTGCTGTTACATAAAAAGCACCAACAACAAAAACATCCTCAACAACAACAACAACAACAACAACAACATCAACATCAACAATAACCTAATCATTATAAAGAACAGCAACACCATTGAAAACATCGAGACAAATTGTTGTCTCTTTGTTCGCTCAAATGTTTTAATTAAACTCAATATTAAGCAGTACATTTTGTTCTCTTTTTCTCTTTCTCTCTCTCTCTCTCTCTCTCTCTCTTTCTCTTTCTTTCTCTTTTTTTCTCTCTTTCTCTCTTTCTTTCTCTCTCTCTTTCTCTCTCTCTCTATCTTTACCTATCTTTCTTTCTTTCTCTCACAATACAATAAAATAGGCCTAAAAAAGGCGTTACTTTATAATGCACCGCGCTCAAATAAATTCAAGCAATTAAAGTTTTGCTACGAAGATTGTTATAAAAACAACAGCAACAACAAATAATAATAATAATAATGGTATGCCATTTTGTAGCGTCCTATACATAGATAAATAAATAAAAAATTTGTTTGGGAAGAATTAATTAAAATGAGTTTAAATTATTTTTCCAGCACCAAACAAAATGCTAACAACATCTTTTCCTGGAAGTATAATGGAGAAGATGTGCTCATGTGTGCTCGCGTATGTGTATATACATGCGTACATGCGAACACAGGTACACCGCATTCCCGGCACACATACACAGAAACAAACAAACATAGAGAACACGAACATACAAAGCCACAAACACACACATACACTCCAATATACAAACACACACATATAAAAATACCAAGAAATACATCAAATACAACAATCTAAGGAATACACACGCACAAAAATACACACCCGCACACACACGCACGCACACACACACACAACATAGTTGATTGGCCATGCAATTCGTCCAGGCACCACTTTTGTTTGGGAAGATAATGATGATGATGATGATGATGACGACGACGATGATGATGACGATGTTCGTTACGGCTTACAACCGCTTACCATCTAACTCATTGTTGGAATAGAATTAGTAAATTTATCAATAGCACGCATATCGTACATACTTAATAATTATGGTAATAATCATCATTATTATTATTACTACTACTACTACTACTACTGCTACTGCTGCAGCTACAAGTAGTAGTAGAAGTCTTAGTAGTAGCGTTTTTACTATTTGTTTATAATGACCCCCATATAATGGCTTTCACACTGCACACCACTTGAACAAAAACTCCACCGCCTTCGAATAAATATCTCACATAAACAAATTATTACTTCTACTACTACTACTACTAATTCAACTTTTATTACTACTACTGCTGCTGCTGCTGCTGCTGCTGCTGCTGCTGCTGCTGCTTCTTCTTCTTTTATCATCATCAACACTAATTACATAATATGACTTCTGCCGGTAGTATTATTAGCAGAGTGCGAACACCGCTACTAGAACTATTACATCTAGTACAAACAAAATACAAACAAACAAACATACAAACGTTCAAAAAACATACATAAAAACAAACAAACATACAAACAAACATACAAACAAACATACATAAAAACAAACAAACATACATACAAACAAACAAACAAACAAACATACAAACAAACATACAAGCATACATACATACATACAAACAAACAAACAAACAAACAAACATACAAACATACATACAAACGTATGTATGCAAATTTGCACGATCAGAACAATAAAGCATCAAGTTCCTAGGCATCTCTCATCTAACAATAAGGTGATGATGACGACGATGATGATGATGATGACGATGATGATGACTACGGTGATGATGATGATATAAACTCACTTTTTCCCACCAATTTTCTTAATAACGTTATCATTAAATTTGCCTGTTGACACAAAGATGTTACGGAAGAATATTTTTAAGCATGTGTATGTTTACGTGTGTGTGTGTGTGTGTGCGTGTGTGGGCGTGTGTGATTGATACCTCTGTGAATTAATTAGGAAAGATTTGTGGAAGAAAATAAAAAATATTTATTTTCAGGTTCTCAAAAATATAATTGAATCTTTTTAAAAGGCCACACATATTGAAAGAAAAACTGAAAATAAAGAGAGGGAGCCAGAGAGAAAGCCAGAGAGAGAGAGAGAGAGAGAAATAGAGAGAGAGAGAGAGAGAGAAAGAGAGAGAGAGAAATAGAGAGAGAGAAAGGTAGGTAGTATGGGTAAAAATGAAAGACCGAGGCAGTAATGCAAACAAAACGTCGTCGTAAGTCATTTGGTGCCACTTACATTATACATATACGCACATCCATCCATCCATACATACATACATACATACATACATACATACATACATACATACATACATACATACATACATACATACATACATACACACGCGCGCACACATATCGCATATATCAATTTCAGTTCTTTTTGAATTGGCAGCAAACATCAACCATATCATTGTCAATCAGTTTTCAATAAAATATATTATAAATATCTCAAATAATGCATAATAAAATAATAATAATTATTATTATTATTTTATTAATGTTGTTGTTATTATTAAAGCCACTGCTTTTGTTAGATATAGGTATATAATAAGAAATTTATTGGGTATTCAACTTTGAACAATTAAAATATGCAAGTATGTCTTTTGTGTGTTTGCATGTGTCTTCTGCTTTTTGGTTTTTTTTTGGAGACAAACATGATGTATCATATTGTATTGCATCGTGTATGTATGTATTATTTTTTATTATAATTTAGAGAAGACTTAATAAAGCGTTCGTTATAGCAGTTTTCACAAACGCTATCAAATTATAACTAATATTAATAACAATATGGCAAGAATGAAAAGAAATGAACTATAACAAAAGAAAAGTGTGTCTTTAATTGTCTTTTAAATTCAATTTTAATTAAATTAAATTTTAAATGTATGTATGTATGTATATAACTTTAATTTACCGACATCACATTTTCGGAAATAATAATTTTTATATTTTTTATTGATTTTTTTTGTTGTACGTTGATGTATTTGTTTATTATTATCATTACTGTCGTTGTTGTTGTTGTTGTTGTTGTTAACTTATTATTATTACTATTATTTTCACTATCATCACCATAACTGTCATCACGTACTAACTTCATCATCATCATATAATTTTCACACCCTTCCGAATTTTATAGAACTGATTTATACATTTTGGATATTGTCTGTCTGTGTGTGTCTGTGTGTTTGTCTGTGTGTTTGTGTGTGTGTCTGTGTGTTTGTATGTGTGTCTGTGTGTGTGTGTTTGTTTGTGTGTGTGTGTGTGTATGTATGTCTGTGTGTGTGTGTGTGTGTGTGTAC
>NW_008705469.1:163708-166685 GCF_000326865.2 Helobdella robusta | reverse complement strand
GTCCATTACTAAATCAATTTCTAAGAAAAATTTGTTTCCTTCAAATTTTTAAACATTTGTTACATTAACACGATCGTAAACACGCCAACATTGTAGGGACATTGTCATCTTCATTGTCATCTTCTTCTTCATCATCACCTTCTTCTTCTTCTTCATCATCATCTTCTTTTTCTTCATCATCACCATCATGTTGCTTGCCGCTTCTGGATTCTTTTTGAAATTTTTGTTATCTTTTTGGTATTGTTCTTTTGTTGTTGTTGTTGTTGTTTTTGTTGTGTTGTTAATAAAAAATAATAGTAATATTGATGTTATTATTATATTTATTGTTGTTGTTGTTTGTTATTTTCATTCAAGTGTCTGCTACTAAAAGATCTTCTAGTGTTATTTAGTCGTTTAATTGCAGTTTATGTTTAAAAACAAAAACAACAACAACAATTAATAACAACAATAACAGCAACAAACTAATGTGCACAATATGTCCTGGTTATGTTAAGTCATTTTAAGTAGCTCGTACTACTGCTACTACTTCTACTACTACAAAAGTTACTACTACTACTACTAATTAATAATAATAATAATAATTATTATTATTATTATATTATTATTGAATTATTTGAATCCATGATCGCGACATTTTCAATGACTCCTATGTCCATTTGACAAAAACATAATTCGATCTTCAAAACGTAATTATGTTAAATGTGTTTTCTGTGTATGTGTGTATATGCATAAATGTGTGTGTGTGCATTTATATTTGTATGTTTGAGTGTGTATGTACGTGTGTGTGTGTTTGTATTTAAGGGCATTGGGCTCACAAGTAAATAATTCTGATATGATGCGTGTGACTCTTCTTATAAATCATTCATCTCTTTTCATCTTTTTGCATTTGTATGATATTATTGATAACGGCATGTATGTATGTGTGTGTATGTTTGTATGTACGTGGATGTGTTTGTATGTTCGTACAATGTATGTTTATGTATATGTGTGTATGTATGTATTTAAAATGTATGTTTATGTAGGTATGTTTGTAAATAAGTTCATGGTTCTAGATACAGACGATGTAAAATATTTTTACTCTAAAGAAGTATTCCGTCTACCAATGAGCCATCATTGAAAGTATTTTCCTACAAGCATTTCAACTTTTTATCTTCATTATTACCATTATTATGATTTTTATTATTATTGTGATTATTATTATTATTATGATTATTATTATTATTTGCTTGATGCAGACGACGATTACGATGGTATGTTAACAAATTGATCCTGTCAAAAGCATTTTTGTGATTAGGAGTTTTTTATTGTCTGCTAATATTAAGAAATCGCAGAATTAATATCCTTCTATATATAGACAGATAAGAATCATCTTTTGTTTTGTTTCATTCATTTGTTTGACACGAAAACAAAATGCAATAGAGCAAGGGTCGGCAAACGTTTTGCTATGAGGGCCGCATTGAAAACTATTCTATCTTTGAAGGGCCGCATATGTACTTAAAGAGCAAATTTTTTCGACTCGGGAGAGAATTTTTTAAAATTTTTGGTTCCTTCTTTTTGTTCATAATGTCCGGCTGACGACCTTGGCGAACAGACCAGACAGGGGCTCGCGGGTTAGGGCCGTGGGCCGTAATTCGTCCGCCACTGTAATAAAGACTTATGCATAAGTATTTCCATGTTTTTAATTTTTATTAATTGTTTTTACATTAGTTTTCATTATTTTTCTTTTAATGGTTATGAATTTTTCAATTTCTGAACAATTTAATAGACAAAAAAGAAATATAAATCATAATTTTCAGCCACAAAAAGCTTTTCATTTATTTTTCATGAGTTTATTTCAAATATTTTAAAAATTTGAAGTATTTTTCATTTTTTAAAGCAAAATTTCAGAGCAATTTATTGTTTTCTCTTTCTGATATCTATCCAGGTAAAGCCTTGGGTAAAAATTTTTTTCCAATCCACAACATATTTTTTAGCTTAGATTTACTTTTAATTTTTTTATGAAACAAATTTTTTTAAAATGCAAAATTGAGCCTAATTGAGGCGTTTTAGAATTTCAAAATGGTATTAAATATTTAATGGTCGGTCTCGGAACAAAATGTTGTTCGTAAAATGAACTTCTGACATCTTCAAATTATTTTACTCGGTTGAAAATATGTCAATTTTCTTTAAAAGGTGACGAATTATGAAAACTCATGTGCTGTCAGCTGATCATAATAAAGCTCATAAACAACGCCAACCAAGCCAGCCAGAGTCAGTAATTACGAATTACTAACCTATAAACTTATATTTTCAAATTAGTGATTTTTGTAGGTGAAATCAGTGAAATGACATTTAGATCATCTGAAGTTGAAGGCATTATAACTATGTATGTATAATATAAGAAAGAGATTTGTTATTGACTGGCTGTGTACAATTAAGAAGTAATTAATTAATTAAATCAGTATTATAAATATATATACTATACTCATTTTTTGTGTTTTACTTATGTTCTTTATCATTGTTACTAACTCAAAATATGTATTTTGACATTGTTATTATATTATCAAACAAAATATTTAGTTTTTCCAAATACCAACTGCTTTAAATATTTGACATATAGATGCATGATTGTTCAATTTTTCATGTGTTCAAAAATGTTATTTAGTTGAATATTCAGTCATTTATTTATTCATTCATTCATTTGTACATACATTCATTCTTTCATTCAGCAGTTTTTAAATTTATTATTCATGCATCCCTCCAGCATACTATCAAAATGAGATCAGATTAAAAGACAGCATGAGATGATTTATTTCCATTGTTCATTTACTACTCCTTAACATATGCATGCATGCTTTCATTGTTCGACTCTCTCTTCTCCCTCTCTCTTCCCTCTCTCTCTCTCTCTCTCTCTCTCCTCTCTGTCTCTCTCTGTCTCTCTCTGTCTCTCTCTGTCTCTCTCTGTCTCTCTCTCTCTCTCTCTCTCTCTCTCTCTCTC